>NC_026159.1:7125355-7149440 GCF_000512975.1 Sesamum indicum | reverse complement strand
CATATTAAACATATCAAATGAGTAAGTTATCAGGATTTTGCTTACACCTTAATTTTGTTATATTTTCTATGATATTATGGCTTCTAATACAGTTGAGATTCAGCATACGACATTGAACTTTTTCAGCCAGAATTGAACTGTATAAAACAATCATGCAAAAGTTAACTTATGATAATGTACATTTCCGCAGATACAAGGAGCAGGACATCAGAGACATCATTTGCCAGGAATGATATTATTACTTTTCGGAAAGAACATCTCCTTTGCGTTTACGATAATGAAGGGCAAGAAAACAGAAAACTTCTGTAAAAGATGTAAGCAAGCAAAAGAAACGACAAGCCAACGGTCACTTCAATGTATTGAGACAATATTATGACAATCACACATTGCACTGAACAAATTGGAAAACAGTCCTAACAGTACAAGCTTTGAGTCCTATCAAACTGAACACTTCTCAATGAGGAAGTACAACGAAATAGCAAACATTCTTGTTTGAAAATAAAGAGGCAATCCGAATTCATCTGACACAGTCGCGTCAGAAAGGCAGCTCTCTCAGGGGGAGTTAAGAATGCTAAACTAAATACTGGAAGCATTCAGTGCCATAACCTTACACTGCTCGTTCATCGCCACAAGTTGGGCTTCTTTCTTGTCCAGTAGAGCACTCAGCCTCACATTCTCTTCCATGAGTTTCTGGACCTCAGCCTCCTTTTGCATCTTCTCGTTTTCCAACTGTGATGTTTTTGCTACGAGCCTGGTTGTTTCCAAGACAACAGCATAAAGTAAATTTCCTAGACAGGAAACTTGTATTCTATCCAGACACAGTCAACAGTACTTCTAAACAAACAAGAACAGAAAATTCTCAAGGGACAGACTGCTTATTGCAGTGGCCAATTGATTTATCAGAATTTAAGGTGAAGAAAATAGAAAGACAAGGACCAGGAAAAAAATATTTAATTAGCCCTTAAGGGTCTAAACCTTGATTGTTATATTTAAGGACAGCATTTAGTTTATAGGTGATAAGTGTTGCAATTATCCCGAATACCTCAACAATAAAACAATCCTACAAACTATAAGTACCTTCACAATCTGACATTAGAATATCAAGATATGCTAATTCACAGAATGCTGCAAATATCATTTATGTACTGCACCTAAGTAACACATTCTCCACTTTACGATATGTGACTACCACCTAAAGGCAGAACCACGAGACGGGGACCATAAAAACTGATCTTATCTTGAATTAGAGGCAAGTTGATTATAACATCGCAAGCACTAAGTGCTTTACAAATAATTAAGCTAACTAACCAAACATGTATAATCAAGCATTAAAGGTATACATAGCATCCTCTTATCTTCCTTTTGGTAATAATTATGCAATCAAAGAATTCATCACCAAGGCCAAATAGGGTAAGTGTTAGCAGTTGGCTTCTAAGAATGCACCGGAGAACGTCTGTCAGACTCCATAACCTATTCCTAATCCCTGTTAATCACATTTTTAAGTATTATGCATGTTATTCAATATCCTTGCTCCATGATAATCATATGAATGTTTTAAAACTTAACTCTTCATTCACTACCTGCAAAGGTTTCAGAACCACTTGGAAAGACAACAAATGAGCGAGTAAATGTATAGTAATTATATCCACAAAATATTTTGATCTCAGTCACGTGAAGACAAAGTACACACTTTGGGAATCGGTAATCTAAATTAGAGAGCATGGTACAGGGAAGAGAAGCGGGAAACAGGTGGATGTACGAGCAGTAGAGCAGTTGTCTATGGAACTTTTCAGATTGAATGTTATGGTAGTCCATAAACCCAAAGACCGATTTCCTTTATAGGACCAAATGTGCATGTGAAGGTAATAAACAAGCTGGTTGAGAGCACAACTAAATTTTCCATATGAAAGTTCCCATAAGCTTATAAACCTACAACATAAATGTGCATGGTTAACTCAGATTCTGTGAAAATCATGAATAGGGGTCTAAACAGTTTTCTCTGTCTAGCTTATTTCATAAAACGATGAAGATTTCTGCAATAGTTAAAATATGAAAGGCTTTTAGCCCTGATATGGTTCGAATCACATAATATCCATCTGCATTAGTTCAAAATCAGCATGAAAGAAGTCAACCAAAGTACCAGCTAGAGAGAATACAGATAATGCCAGGGAATATAGTTCTTCTCCATGTGGTGAACAAAATGACAAGGCATTCTGCCTGTCCCAAGCTTACTAACAACAACCTTGCAGCACGAACACCCATTCTCTTCATCTCCCACGTTAGTTATAAAATTTATAATGGGAATCTCATGCAAAATTCATGATTTTTTGAGTTATCTCTTCCTTAATTATACATTGTGGTTCATTTATATAAATTAAATCCATGCTTTTACATTGACAAGCTTGTTGAACATTAATCCGAAGAGACCTTCATTTGCCTTGGTTAGGAAAAGAATATTTCTTAAACATAAATTCCTACTGCATTTTAAAAACCTATTTTCACTTTTCAGTCTTTTCTTTTCTTTTCTTTACAATAAGTGGGGAGATGTTCAAGAAAAACTTCTGAAGTTTCTATAAGCTAAGGCACGCCTTGGAGTGCCTCCTCTTTTATATGGAACAATATTTTTGTTGTCTTTATTTACATTATTTTATAGCTGTTATTTTCATGATATAAAACCAGTATTGCATCTAAAGCATGCAGATAAATCTAGATTCTTAAGATGATATTTTGCGTCACCATAGTGGGAAACCATACAGATATTCTGATATGGGACAAAGCGCTTCAACAAAAACTGTGCGAAATTAAAATAAAGCCAAACTATAATTAAGCCATCAAATTAGAGAAATAAAATCAATAATTCAATGCAATCAGCAACTGGAGGTGTTCTACGTAGTTGAGACCGGATTTACACAAAGCAAAAAATACGGGAACTAAATTAATGTGAGGAATCCTAAGCAGATAGCAAATAAACCAAATTCTCTTTACTAAAAAGAAAAAACTAAAATTTCCAAGTCTTGAACCAAGGGTAGATCAAAATCACTTTGACCTGTTCGTATTTGCTTATTTGTGTGTTCCAGATGCTGGCCTAAGATCCAAAATCCAGACGCTTGTTTGGTGATTGAACTGAAGTTTAAACACCAAATCTCCAGCTTTGATAACTCAGTATTTTACTACAATGATCTTTTGATATTTTCATTCATACATCACATTCTTACTAACTGGATGAAAAATAGAGGATCTTATACTAGGAAGAAACATGCTTCCATCTCAAAAACATAAGCTTATGTTCTATGTAAAAGAAATCTAGTCAATAGATACTTATTTATGTATATCATCACATAGAAGAGTGTCCAATAAACTGCATCTGCGCCTCATGAAGTCACATAAAGCAAAAGAGCTGTCATCTACAGGCAGCGGCTAGTTTCTAAAGGTTATTGGCCTTGCTTTCTAATATTAAAGACTACATTACCCTAAATATCAGCACATCTCATTGTTGATTCAAATCCAACATTAAGGTCTAGTGGCCTAGAATCAAATTGATAACAATTTCCGACATGTTCCTTTGATGTGGACCTGGAGGGAATAAAGAATGGAATCCTAAAATGGCGGCGGATTAAAATAATCTAATGATTAGCTAAAGACTTCAGAAGACAGAAGAATCTTATAAAATCTACTATTCTCAATAACGTGCAATATAAATATTAAATATCCCCTAAAGGAATCAAACATATAGTTTCATTACAGAACCCCAAAAGACTTGAATGCTTTTATAGTTTTTTTTATATGAAATGTCCCCTAAAAATCAAAGCAGTAAGTTTAAATATACTCTCAGGCCCCAGCTTTCCTAGTCGTGCAAGGAATCTTTTCCTTAATCCAAAGTAAATACAAATACTACTTAAAACAATTTCAATCGATTTGTTATACCAACTAAATAAAATCATCCACCTAGACTGTTGGAAGGATTCTGCAACTGCTATAGTAATCTAAAAGTGTTCATGGTCTCCCAACAATTAACATGGATCATTTCTTCTAAGGATTAATCCATCTCCAAGTGCTTGTCCAAAAATAACCCATTATGTTTCTTACTCTTGATCCCTCTATTGTCTTAGTTATATAGTATCAGATTCCAGTAAAGTATGTACAGATATTGCTTTCTTGAGTTGCCAGAGATTAGATAACTTATACTTTACATGACATACAACAATTGGCGTATTCATTTCAGGTTATAGAATAGGATTTCTGCATTCTCAATTTTATTGGACTAAGTACTATCCTGATCATCACATTTTTTCCGCCAACTTCTTAGTTGAATTAAGCAAATATATCAATAGCTAGGACACAAGCAAGGAGTGGGGACATAGTGAGACACACAAGCACATGGAGAAAACACAAAGGTGAACCTCACTTATCAAAAATTAAAAAGCAAGATATATATGATGGAAAATGCAAACCAAAACTGTTGTGCCGAATCATATGAGAACATTCAAATTGAAACAAATTTATAGTAACTAGTACATTCAATTGCAAATTAACTAAAAGAGTATATGCTAATCCTTTGGTAGATTGATAACAAAACTGGGACAACCACCTTCGAGTCAGGTACAGCTTTGATCAAATCACATCAGAGGTAGAAAATAATGTTGCTAATAGAATAAGTTAACTTTGAGATTTGGTTGATTCATTGAGTCTTGGTACTGAGAAAGATTTTGTAATCCTACTGTGCAATATTCATACCTAAGCCTAGGCTTCCATCTAGTCATAAAATACATACTATATAATGTTACAAATAGCATAAATCAACTTTGAGATTTTGTTAATTTATTTCCTTGATACTGAGAAAGATTTTGTCATCCTGCTTTATAATTCAATACCTTTAAGCTTTATAATTCAATACGTGACAGAGGCTTCCTACTATTCATGAAAATACATGATTGATTAAATATGTATAAGATGTGTAAAAGTGCAAAAGGAGAAGAAAATGCGGTATCAACAAAAGCGCCACATACAACAATGGAGATATCCCAATAGGAAAGTAAAATTTTCCAGCACTTCATGCAATTCATTCACAATAAACAATAACATTGACGTTCAGCATCATACACAAATTAAACTTATTCCAGGTACAACATAGACATGGATCCTCTTTAATCATAGGGGACACGTAAGTTAAAGTTGCCCTGAGTTAGACTTAAATACGATATCTCTTCCTGGAAAGAGCAGGTAGGGACCTTGAGGCTGTTAACAAAAGACTCAATAAATTACATTAAAGATGTCTTTGGTATAAATTTTCGGTTCCAAGTGGAATAAGTGCTTTTGTTTTTGTATGGATTTTCATGTAAAATTGAAAGTTGAAGGTGTTCGGATTAGTTCATGATATTGTAATCTTTTTATTACTAATGGTGTCAAATCAATGTAACTTTTACTTGAATGAGAATTGACATATATATTTTGTATTGATACAGGGTTGTTAGTGATATTTTACCAATGCTTTATTAAAAGTATATAATTATTTTCTGAAGATGGCACTGGGCTTGCAACTCGTACGCCTTGCGCCATGGCGAGCGCTTTTTTGTGCCTTTAATAACTATGAGTGTAACTGGTGGGAAATCAACAACAATTTAAGAACCTTCTATCCTATTCCACAAAGCATTTAAGCATGAGGCAGATGCATCTCTTCTTCATTCTAAGAAGGCATCAAACAGTGGTACTGTTCCTCATGAAAGCTTTGTTTTTAGAGGTCCAGTGAAGAAGTTAACTGTTCATGTGGATATCATTCTCTGTGACAATTATGTCAATGTCTTTAATGTTGAGCATCTCAAGGTACCACTAGATCCACATCCTAAGACATGCAGATGTGTTGGAAAGATGGTCTTTCAATCGATTACCTCAATTTGGTGTCCTTTTTATTGTCCCACCAATAGTGTTTCAACATGATTCATGCAGCATCAATATATTTCACATATACTTACGAGCCAAAATTAACTACCTTCTCTCATGTGAATCATGATGGTTTTAAACCATTTCACATGTGTTACCAAAGGAAGCAAGTGTTTGAAGCATATGTCCATCACTTATATGGTAAAGTATGAAGTTGCAAGTGTAAACAATGCAACAGTACTAAGAGAATAGTTTCCAATCTAAACATAAAGTCTATCTCAGTTGCACAATGGACAACTTAAGGCAATAGGTGACAAGAAGAACTCAAGACTCCATAATTCAGCAGCTATGGTGGTTAACAGTGGCACCTCCCTTTTTTGAAGTAAAGTGGTTTTTACCTAAGTGAGGGTTTGGCAATGACCAATACTTCTTTATTTAGGCTTTAGAAAGTTCATAAGTGGAGGGAAAAAGCCTGACCTCCATGTTATATCCATAGTATTCAGAAGGTGCCTTGTCATCAAGCAAGATGGATATAAGTGGTCAATGAAAAGCTACATGTTTCGAGACAAGTTGCTCCGGTTGTCATAAGGTACTGAATACATAATTGTAATTTTCCTTCTCCCAAGTTCTTCCTTGTAGTATCTGCCATCATGTATATATAAGGTGATATATAAAGAAGAAAGCAGAAGATCTTTTGGTGGAAGATGTTGCCATTGGGATATGGAAGGTTGCTATACAGAAGCTGTCAACAACAAGAAGTTAGGAAAGTGGAACTGGGTTATTCAAAAGAATCATTCTTAATGTGATTCTTGTAATTAGAATAAAGAAACAATCACTCTTTCTTGTGAACACAAAGACTTAACTTGAAACATTTCTAGGGTTGACTGCATTGCAAAGTACTCAGCAGGGTTCCATCTTAGGCTCATCTTTCAGCATAAGTGAGTACTAAATGTATGTCTATTCTTCTACTAATGGATGGGGAAGCAAATGAAAAGTAAAATAAAATACTACAAGCACAAATATGAAAGCAATACGAAAAAAAGAACTGAAGGCAGTGCAATATAAATGGGAAAAGTTGAATAGTTAGTAATCGCCGTGATCAATGAATAAAAGGCAAGCACTAATAAAAAAAAAAAATCACCAACTATTCCAAAAACTAAAAGAAATTATGGAAGTTAGAGATACTGACCGTTCAAAGTGCTTTTCAATTGTCTGAAATTGCTTTTCTGATGAAAG
Source organism: Sesamum indicum (assembly GCF_000512975.1). NCBI lineage: Eukaryota > Viridiplantae > Streptophyta > Magnoliopsida > Lamiales > Pedaliaceae > Sesamum > Sesamum indicum. The sequence continues at coordinate 7,142,327 of NC_026159.1, read as the reverse complement.
AAGTGTTTCCCTTACACTAATCAGAGTGCTGACATAAGATTTCAGGGATTCAAAGTCTTGCTTAACACGGCAAAGCTCCTGCTCATTCTCGGCAGCTCTTTGCCTCTGTCTAGAGGTTTCTTCGACCAAATCTTCAACTCTCTGTCTCATCTCATTCAAAATACTATTTGTACCCATAGCAAACTGTTCCATCTCTTCTAGTTTTATAGACATGCTCTCAATTTGAACTGCCTTCTTTTTAATTTCTTCCTGCCCTACCGTCACCTTCTGCTTCTCAATAGCCGTTTCAGATTCTGCCATGATAACTCTCTTTACAAGACTTTCCATTACATCTGTAACCATTTGTACACTTTTGAGTAATTCGCTAGTATAGATTCCATCTTGTTCATCAAGAGAACCTTCCTCACTACTAAGTGCTGTCCATGTTTCCTCATCAGCACTGTCAAAGGAAGAAATGTCTACATTCCTAGACCATCCAGACAATGGTATACCATTTTTATCGACAAGGCCCACACCATCCAATTGTTTGATACCACAAGACGTATGAGCCAAATGAGGAACTGCCATGATTCTGGCTTTGGATTTTAAGTATGTCAATAATGTCGCAGAAGTTTTGACTCTACGCCAGAGAACATTTAGTTCCTTCTTTGCATCTGCCTCTGACCCTTGTATGCAAGCCTTTACCTCCGTAAGCTTCTGTTGCAAGGCATCCACTTGGGACTGGCTCCTCTCCATCTCCTGATTCCAGTTAGTCTGTGTTTGGTTTAACTGTGATTTCAAAGCTGGAAAATCAATATCTTCCTCAGCTGCCATTACCTTCCAGGTAAATGTGTAAGAAATGACAAACCACAAAGATCAATGAAAGGTTAATCATCACATTCAATGAAATGATAAGAAGTTTTCAATCCAAAGCAACAACCTTGTTTAGAGAAAAAGAACAAAAATTGAGTATAATTCTTTTGTGGCTCTAATGTAGCAAGGTGAATAAGGTTTCACACAATTCATAGAACTATGTCTAGCCATTGGCAAACTTCATAGCTTATAACATGTTAATACATGAGAAGTGGCTTAACATTGAAATGAAGCAGATTTCCACGTAAGACTACAACAGGACCATGCTGCATATAATTATGACAGACCAGATACTTGAATAGAAAGTGTTTCCCAGTCAAAGAAAAGACATAAAAGAGCTTGCTCCAAGGCACAAACTACTATCTGCTTTTCACTTCAAGGTCAAGATGAACATGGGACGAGCCAAATTCATGATTGGTCCTGCTCAAGAGTAAAGCTGTCTCATGTTAAGAAAGTCTAACCAAGGACATCAAGAAAATGTTTCTCTGCATGGATCCCCACGTGCACAAAAAGAGAATCGTCTTTTCATTTCAAGGTCACGGTGAATTCAAGAGATGAGGTGATACGAGCATAATATCATTATTGGTCCGGTCCAGCAGTACAGCTGCAGACCATGTTATAAAAGTTTACTGCATGTCACCAAATCAATGTCTCTCCGAGTGACCATGCAACATGGAATATCTCAAAGAGCCAATTCAAATTTAAATGTGGTTTTTGAATACTTAGATCTGCATCACAAGAAACTCGGATGCCAAATGTTAAACACCATGTATGGGTTGGTAGAAATATAGACAAGTTTTTCATGCTTGGTCACAGATATATACGACAAAATTTTAGATGAAAAAAATGCCTTTTCCTCCTTGAAAACGAAAAGGAAATTTTTTGTACGCCATTAGTAAATGAGACAGGAGGACTTGCCCCGGCTCTGTGAACGCAAGGAAGAAAAGCAGGAAAACTTTTCTGCCAATATGCTGATGCAACCAGAAGAAAGAGATTTACACTAGCTTGACAACTAGATATGATATTTTGCCCAAGCAATTTTAGCTGCGCCTTCAAATTTTAAATGACTTTATAAGATCAAAAAGCACATGAAAAACGTACACATTGCAGGCCCAATAAAAAATAGAACAATATCTTGGAAGCTTATCTAAAACCCAAATCAATTTACCAATTCTGCTAATCAACGGACGTAAAAAAGTTAGTCAAAAAATCAGAATTATCATGTATTAATCTCACTTTCCAGTATCTCAATTCTTAAAAGTGACAAACCTACCAAGAAAATCCAAACACTCCGAGAAGTTCCCAACAACATAAAGTTACGTTAACAGTAAGATCCAACAAAATTCTACATTTCCACACATTGACAAGAAACATATTCATTCCACACGGATTCAACCAATTAAAATAAAAAGAAACGTTTCCATATCATACTCAGAGGTTCCCAAATTTCCATTGGTTCTTGCCTCGAAATCCGTGACAAGCTACAAAATAGAGATGATGTTAGATACCTTGTCAATATCTGGAAATTTTTGGGAGCTTCTGACGGGAGAAAATGAAGACGAAGAGGGTCCAACAGGGATTGTCAGAAAACAGGCCTCTAATTGAAGGATTATTAACAAATATATGATGAAAAAAGAGAAAGAAAGGGAAGGCGACCAAAGGTAGTATTTTACTCCGCCTTTTGCTATCGGCCCCTTCACCTTTTACCAAATTACAATTAGCACCTCTTAAACGATTGAAACTACAGACTTTTGTTCTTAGAGGCCACGTTTGGCTCGAATGACGGGATTATGGATGGTGGAATTAAAATTCTAGAATTGATAGATAACAAATTATTAATAGCCCTTTAATAATTTATGTGGTGCTTTTTCATAAATCCATTCAAATTACTGATATTCTGTTAGATTACGTTATGTTATGTCTAGTTTATACGAATAATAAAACAACAAATTATATAAGAAAACTAGAAAATATTTTCATAATGTTTGGATTTGTTTTCTAAGTATTTTGTTGTATTTTATGGAGATAGAGAGAGAAAAACAAAGAATAAGTGTGTGTTATAGATAGTATGTATGTTTGGATTTGTTTTTGAATATAATTTAAAATAAGTATTGTATGTTTAATATTGTATTTTGAAAAATAAAAATTACTATTTATTGTCAAATCATAGTCAAATCATGTCTTTTTATATATATTTATATATATTTAGGTGTATATATATGTATAAATTTGTGCTAAAACAGTTTAAAACATCTAAATAAGGTGTTTTTGAATGGTGGCAAACATTGGGTATGTTTTGACTCGTCCCGAAAATAACTTAAAAATAAAAACAAACATAGTGTTTTGTTTTTATTTTATCCCACTTACGCTGCTGGCATTATTTATCTCATTACTCTAACCAAATCAATAATATTCTTTCTTTTATCGTAACAAAAGGTCATATTTCTTTTAACATGTATCTTTTAGGATTAATTATATTTAGACCTTTTTTAAAATACTAAATTATGCTTTTTTTAAAGAAATTTCAAAATTATACTTACACTCCCTCCACAATTATCATTTACACCTGACCCCATTTCGTTATATTTTGAACAAAAAATGCTGACATAAGTAAAAAATAAATAAATAAATTTTAAATTTTGCCTGTTGGGTGGAGAGCAAAAATACCTATTCGACTATTGCAGCGGAATATAGAGTACAAAACTCTTTAATAGACCAAAATAATTACATGAATTATAATGGTTACAAAAATCATTAGATATGAATAAATCAAACGAAAAGAATATTGTAGTATCAATTAGGTTCAGATTCAAACCAGATCCTTTGAACACACAAGAGGGCCGCACCCACACCCCAATTCACGATTGCACTACTACTCGAAGAACACCACAAAGGTTTTGTCCCTCGATCACACAGATCTCTCTTTCTTGGTCACCGAGACATTAATCACACAGATTTCACAAAGAAGGTTAAAAAATAGAAAACGACTGTTCGGGTTTTCTCTCTATTTTTGGGTCTCTTGGTGGAGGAGGAAGAGGCCTTTATATAGGGATGAAGATACGCTGGATAAGAACAACAATAGAGTCCTTCCTCAAGTAACTTTGTTGCCTAAAGAAGACTCCCATGGAAGTTGGAGACTTGAAAGGATAAGAGAGAAGAACAATGATGACTCTCCGGATCGGGTCGAACGGGTCGTGGACCGGATAGTGGGCCGTCCGAGCGAATCGGGTAAGTGGGTCTCTAAAAACTTGGGCCACAAAAATATAACATTGCCCCTCATTGAACATTCTCATTTATTTTTGTGCTGATAAATGAACAAATGTAATATATATATATATATATATATGAAGTGTGGTTGACAATATTACGTTTTTCTTTTATAAGTATAAAATTATTAAATTAAAATATTAAATGAGGGGTAAAATTAAAAATTTATGCAATTTATTTTGCTAACTTCAGTATTTTTTTTTAATCCTAACAAAAATTGGTAGAAAATTAATGAAGAATTATGTTCTTTAAATGTATATTGTTCTTCATTTGCTATGTTTAAAAAAGTTTTGGTGTGCTTCATGTTAGAATCCGATTCTTCCATTTTAATCGAGTGATTTATTATTCTTTAAATGCATTTTTTTTATGATATTTGACTGTGCCTTTTGGTTTTTTCCTTTGTTAAGTATTCTAATGGGACCTGAAACAAACCAATGATGATAATTGATTTGTTTTTTTTTTTTGGGTAAATTATAATTATATTTTGTGAAATTTGGTATAATTATAAATAGCTCTTGTAGTTTGAAATCACAAATACCCCTCAAATGAAAAATAATTGTGTAGCCCCTAAATGGTGAAGTGGACATTACTACTTTATCCTTACTGATTTTAAAAAATAAAATATAAAAAAATATTTGAAAAAATATATAAAAAATTAAGGATGGATAAAATAAATAATTTATAGAGAATATTAATCTATAAAATACTTCCTAAAGTTATAAAATACATATAATTATAATTTATAATTCACAATGACATTTTGACAGGTTCATTACATAAACGAAATGGGCTCATTGTTAGAAGACAGATGTTAAAATAAAGAGGATATTTAGAATTTGTCAAATAATAAAAAGATATTTAGTCCTATGTGTTGTCATCAAATGCGTTACAAATTTTCATCACTTGGACTGGACTTGCGTTGCTAATTTATATTAGGAACGGATTTTGCAAAAAAAAAAATATCTAGTGATAATTACAGATACATTCACAAAAATATTAATATTATTTACACAAATCATTCATTTTTTTGAAAAAAATACACATATACTCTATAAAATGCCGACATCATTACATAAATCACCCATGCTTTTGTGTTTGTGAGGGATGGTTTATGTAATTATCCAAAAAGGCATGAATAGTTTATGTAATGTAAACAGACCATAGGTGAAGGGATGTAAATATAACATACATTTATTTGGTAACTGACTCGTCCCTGATTTTAGCATCAAACTTTTTTTGTTATTGAGTTTGCTAGAAATTTTACGAACGAAAATATTTATTTATGATATCTTAGGAGATTTTTCTGTCAAGATCTGCTACAAAATTTTGCAACATCAAAATTCCTTTCAAATTATAGTAAGGAGCTATTTTATATATAATGTAAATTTTTTACATTACCTCATGCCAAATATTTGATGGATTTATCTCTTTAAATTAAATTATAAAGAGATTATATGAAAGGTGTTCAAGTACATTATAACTTTACCTCTTTCACACATATATAAATGGGTTTTTTGAAACTCATTCAAGACATAGATAACTGAGACTGAAGAATAAAATAAAGATTGGCAAAAGTAGAGATTAAAGAATAAAGTCAGAGAATAAGATCTCAAGGAATTCACTACGACGTTCCTCAAGTTTAAGAATATTCAAAGTGCTCAAGACAAAAATCAAGTCGTTCATCAAAGGCACAACAAATTAGTTCTCCGACTAGGAGTACAACAACCTTATGTATGAGGTGGTTGTATCTTGGTTCTGACTTATGTGATTGCGGTATTATATGGTTGCCAAAACCCCTACACTAGTGCAGTCAGAATATATATGGAGGTTGGTGCATCCAAGAAGGAATTCATCGCCCGTTGTGGGTTGATGACGATCTCTTATATCCTCTAAACTATGTTAATCTCTAAAAGTCTGTGGCAACAACTATTGGTCAAATAAAAAAATGGATTGCCATATTGATTATTGAGAAACACAGTCAAAAGTGGATACATATAGTTATCGAAGTTAAGCATGAGAATCGATTTACAATTCAGTGCCCTAGAGTAGGACTATTAAGCATTAAAAATCATCGATTGAAGTCTTGCATCCTAAGGAGTGGAGCTCACGTACCATTGACTTCAAGGAAGCCATTTTTTCAAGAGGGAGTGGTTGGTTATTTGTGGGTCCTTGCAAGGTGTGTGTATTTACATTTTCCTCCCCAACTCTCTCGTATCCTTCTAGTTTCAAAAAGTTGTATTTCTTTTATCATTTTCTTAAAAGCTTGAAATTCATTCTACTTCATGAAAATGTTATTCTAGTCCCACTCTCTTGAGTTTCTAGTAAGGTTCAAAGAGGCATAAGTTGGTGTGTTTGTGTGAACTTGCTAGAGGGAGTTTTACTTAGCTCCTGTGTGGACAAAATAAAAATATGTTGTTGGAGGATATCTTTCAAAGTTGAGATACTCTACTATTCTCAAATAGGTATCAATCATTTGATTTATATCAACTAGTTGGTGTGTAAGTGCACAAATGACCCGATTGACAAGGGATATAATCCCTTTTAATATTTTATTTATCGCTTTCGTCCCTCATTTACCATTTTGAGATTGTATGGATTCCTAAAAAAAATATTGAAAATAATAAAATATAATAAAATTGATTACTAAATAAGAAGAATAATTATAGAATGGCCAGAATAAAGATAAAATTTATTTGGTTAATATCTATACAATTATTTTTTAAGTTTATTTATTAATTTTCATTTTAAAATCTAGGGATAAAAATGATTATTATTTGAAAAAATAATATAAAATAAATATAAACATCAATTGGATACCAAAATATTTTTTCATGATAAAATTTGGATATCAATTAGATTATTTGTAACTACTCAACTATTAAAATGACATTAATAACAAAATTTGGATACCAAAATAAATTTTACCTATATAAATCGAGTTCTAACTGAGTTATTTTTTATTCAAATCCATACTATTATTATTTTTTCTATCGTATTAAATTTTGAATATCCAAATTTATCATTTATTTCATTTATTTATTTCAAAAATATTGGTTAGATTAATAATTTATTTTTTTAATAATCTCGTAATTGTATATAACTACCCACTGCTCCATATTTATCTCTCATACTTTTTACATTTATTATAATTCATAATTTTCACAAATTTCTTTCTTTTTTTTTTTAATCATTTTAGACCAAAAGTTTTTTTATATATTCGCGAAAACGGCTTATAATAATAAATAATATAGATGAAGACGAACGTGATAGTAAACTGAATTCCAGGGTCATCAGTGTAATTTAAGTAGGTCTTAGTCCCCACTTGGCCGTGTTCGAGTAGGGCCCACGCAGAGCCCTGGCAAATTCCCAGTTCAGTGCCCGACAGCAAAGGCCAAGCATGAGTCAAATCACAATCCTTAGCACGAAATCAGAAACGACGCCCATAAATTCTGGTCAAAATCCCTAATTGCATAGAGCTCAAGAGCACGAACTTCACTCTTCTTTTTCCTAGATGCTTGGCAATGGCTCAAACAGTGGAAAACGACGTTCAGTTGGAAGGAAATGCCACTGAGTCCAATCTAAAGCCACAGCGCCTCAAAATCACCAGGTTCTCTGATGACAGCGACAAGAAGGTAGCTCTCATCTGCCATTAAATTTTCTCACACTTTCCTCTGATTGTGCGTTTTTTGGTATCTTTACATGAGCATGCAGTAGTGCTGTTGTGTTTTGGGGCTGGACTAAAAGAAAGCAGACGGATTAATTTTATTTGATGTTTTATTGAGTTTTATGTTTGTGGATTTCGTATGAACTGCATGCATAGTCACAGGCATTGTCAGAACCTAATTAGTTGTTGATAGGATGATACTCGGCTGCCAAATACACTTGCATGCTTGATTAATGAACTTGATTCACAGTTTGGGTAAATAGTGACATTCCTTTGCTTACTTGGAATTTGCACTTGTATCTTTCAGGCATTCTACAATTAGTTAAGGGCATCTTCAGTTTTAGGCTTCCTCAATGCCTCCAAATGATCCAAGGATTTATAGATCATTTAGAGTGCATAAGTACAATATACTGAAAGTGACCGAGATAAAAGGGTGTGAGTTGCTTTATAAACAGGATAAGAGCATAAGATGCACCAGAGGGTGCACCGAATAAAATATATCTTGGAAGTAACACCAATTTATGACTTATTATTGACTCTGGATATTACAAACTGAGAATTCTTTCTTAGTCTTAAATATATATTACATACAGTTATGGATGAGCCTATATTGTTAATACTTGACTTGATTTTGAATCTTTTCTCTTTCTTTTTATCAGTTTCCGTTTGTTGAAAAGTGGAACTAACTGTCTGAGCTACTCTAGTTATGAATATTTATAAGGTCTATTTGACCTCAACTAGTTAATGGTGATTAAAAATATACTTTTTCTTCTGAATAATTCCTTGTATCTTCTTCAACAAACATGCAGTACAAACCTCAAATTACTACCCGTTCTCTGGAAGATGCATCATGCAGTAAATATTTAAATCTTGGACTCTTAGTAGAATGTTAGTGCTTAGATAACTTGTAAATTTTGAAGTAGACTAAATTACAAGAAATAGTTTAGCAAAATTTATGTAAATTATTTTTGGGATAACATGTTTACTTCCTACAAATAATTGGAATAAAATGTGTTACAATTTTTCATTTTCCTTGGTTGTCCAGATTATAAAAAGGATCTTCAATCAATTTATAAATTCAAAGAAAATTGCCTATGTTTTTCATAGGCAATCTGCACAGTTCAGGATGCAATAAGAAAAACGCTAATGAACAAGCACCAGATTCGATAAAGCTGCTTAATAGAAACTTTGAACCTGAATGCGTGCCTTAAATTAATTGCTTCAGAAAAAAAATTTGTTGATAAATGATAAACGATAAAAAAAAAAGAAATAGGAGGGCAAAGTGGGAGTTTATTGGAAGAAGAAGAACAAGTGAGATACAGAACGTAGGATCTGTGGAGACTTTGTTGGACTGTAAGGGCATTTTGGAACAGCTTTATTCATTAATTGGGATAAAAGGGTGAATTTTATATTTATTCTCACCCACATGGGCCTGGTGGGATTAAATATCTCTCCAGCCCAGGTGGGATAGTAGTCCCTCATGTAAACAGCTTTATCATGGGCCTGCTTGATTAACATGGGCTGACCGCATGCAGGTAAACATGAGACAGTGCCAGATATCCCTTGTAGTAGTAAACTGGCCCTCAATGGATCAAGTTATATTATTTTTATTATTTAGATTTATATTTTTCATCATCTTACTTCACTAAGATTTAGGTTGAAACACAGTGCACTAAAATTAGTTTGTCATTCTGATTACTATTTTCTTCATCTCGTTAACTTGGATTAGACTATACTAAGGATTACTTGTATGTATTACTCATCTAGATTATCTGTTTGCTGTGAGATGTAGTTTTGGTGATGCAAAATGGTTTCTTATAAGGTCCCTCTGGGCAATGCTAAAATGTATTTTCATCCACAATCTTTGATTCAGAACTCCCAAAAGAATTGTTGAAATTGTTAGTATGATAATAAGATAATATGAAATTGATATGAAAATATCACCTCATGTACACCTAACATTTTGCTTGGCACATAATTCTCTTCAACCAGATTGTGAATTTAACCAATAACCATCCACCCAGCCATGCAGCCCATGCTTCATCCTTTGCAGGGAGGGGGAACCCTAGAAGAGTTGCAACATAATGTCCATTCCAATCTATTGATTTTTTTCTTTCTTTTTAAATTTTTGATTTAATTTTTGGTCTTCAATTTACGGATTAACTTGAGATGGAAAGAGAAACATGAAAAGAAAACTAAGACGAAAAAGAAAAAATGGAACAAAAATAAAATTAAAGTATTGTGCTTATGCATTAATGTAAAAAGCAGGCCCATCTACTTTGGGTCCTTGAGTGATCTCCAGGTCACTGTATGCTGCTTCTTTCCATGCACTATTGTTTTGTGGGGAGTTATATTTTGGTGTGACATACAGAGTGTAGGATCAACAAGGATGGTACAAAGTTTATGTCCTGTGAACTTCTCTTGATCATAAAAGCAGCAACTGGCGAATTATCGTGATTTAGTTCCAGGAAATCTTGTCTAGATAATCTTTGTCATTAAGCTGGGAACACATGGAATTCTTACTTGATTGTTTTCTGGATATCCTACAGATTTTACTGAAGAGACTCAAAGACGTTGAAATCTCTGTTCCAATAGTCTATGGAACAATTGCTTTTTGGCTTGGTAGAAAGGCCACTGAGTAAGTCGAACCTCATATGGTTATATGCTTTTGACGAATTTCTTCTTTGAGTGGGCCTTGTGAGTGTTTTCGACCAATTAATTTAATTGATGTTTCTCTTTGAATGTTTTTCTTGACTCTTAGAACTCAGTCACACAAGTGGACGGTCTATGTGCGTGGAGCAACAAATGAGGATCTTGGTGTGGTGATTAAGCGCGCTGTATTCCAATTGCATCCCAGTTTCAATAACCCTGTTAGAGTTGTTGAATCACCTCCTTTTGAGTTATCAGAATGTGGTTGGGGTGAATTTGAAATTGCCATTTCCCTGTTCTTCCACAATGATGTTTGTGAGAAGCAGTTGGATCTGTAAGTCATTATTCATTTTTGCTTTGAATATGTTTCTTAATTTACTGAGCCACTTTATTTGATGTGTTTTCTGTCTCTGTCTCTGTTCTCATTGTAAGGTATCACCATCTTAAGTTGTATTCTGAAGATGAGAGTGGTCCACAGTCAACCAAAAAGCCTGTCGTTGTGGAAACTTACAACGAGATTGTCTTCCCTGATCCATCTGAGGATTTCTATGCTCGTGTCCAGAAGCATCCTGCTGTAATTGTGCCTCGTCTTCCAGTCACCATAAACTTGCCTTCTGGTAATTGTCCATTTGCTTCATGTCATTTGCTTAATCTGGGTGTAATTTGTAAATTCTTATTGTTTGTCCAACAGTTCTTGCTACAAATGTAGAAGATCTGAATGAAAAGAGAGGTGATACCAAAGACCACCCGTTGAGTCAATGGTTTAATAATTTCTCAGAGGCAGATGAGCTATTAAAACTTGCTGCTGCTCGTCAGCAGGTAAGACTTGTCATGTTCTGTTAACACAATTATCAGATGATTGATGCTTATGGATATGCCGTTGAGTTGATTTTAATTTATTCTGCCTACTTACTGGTGTATCCAAGCATTATGTTGGAAATAAGCTTTTACCAAGTATAATGGACTTTTCCACTTCCATTCTCACATGAGTGTGGCAAAATCATCTCTGCTCGTGTTGCCTTGCTCTGATCTTTCTTTTCTGTTTTTGAATCAGAGAATGCTTCTAGGTTTCTCTCCCTAGTCCTTGTCCCCTAAATCTAGCTGACAAGGGTTTTTATTATTAATCTAGATTTTTGTTGGAGAGGGATGAAATTACCTAACATGGCTGTCTAATTACCATTTCTTTTCTGTTACGATTACTTTATAAGGTCGGTTTCTATGCCATACGTTGGCACCATGAAAACAACTTGTATAACATATATATATGCATGTAAATATATTTTATTGATGAATGGTAAGTGTCAAAGGAAGCATAAACCACCTATGGTTGCAAACCGCTTAACTTTTTCGTATGCAACGCTTTCAATTAATCCTTACATAATTTCAGTTTTGCTTTTTCAACACGTGCACGTCATGTTTTCATTGACATCTGCTGCATGATTGCTTCTTACATTGGACTTCTCCTCCTTTTTCTTTTGCCTAATATAAGCTGGTGCTAAATATGATCTATTCTAGCTGTCACCTCTATCTCACAATTCTCTTCTATAGAGCACTTGACCTGCATGTTATCCTACTCCCTCCACCTCATCTCCAGGTAGGTCCCCTGACCTCCTGATCAGGCCCAAGAAGAGCATGCTCTCTAGTTGGCCAGAAGAGAGAATACCACTTGGTTGAAGCGGTGTTTAAGGAGTTTGCAGTGGAGGTGATTGCTCTTTTTGTCGTTTCAAGCGAGGGAGGTAGGTTTTGAAGAGGGTGCTGCCGGGTGTGAGGGGAATAGTGGGTTTTGGGATGGTGATGCTTAACAAGGAGATGTGGTGGTGATGATTGGGTATACACACTTGGTATGGCAACCTCAGTTCATCTCAGCTGGAATGGTTGATTAATTGAGATAGCAGTTATTTATAGATATAACTAAAGTACCTGTATTGAAAACTTTCTTTCAGATATGGTTTTCATAAATATCATATTTATAATAATTTAATATATAATGTGCTCCTAGTATCTTACTGTGAAAAATTGGAAAACTATGCTGAATACTACGGTAAATATTGGGGTTCCTTGACAATTAAATACTTAAAATTTTGATAATTCAGTTAGCCTTCGGTTAAGTGTTTGGGTTATGGTTAAAGAAATAGAATCTGCCAGTTGATTAAATAAGTCTAGTGGATATAATTGGAGGGATATTGGGGAGGAGCAGGATCCTTTCCTATTCAGTGTAGGAATGAGGCAACTCTTTTGGTTTGTGTGTATGTTATGTTATGCCTAATTAGTGGTGTAAGAAATGCATTGCCAATTTTGGGATAAACTTTTCCCAAGTATGATGGACTTCCTTTCCATTTCCATTCTCTCATGACTATGGCAAAATCATCTCTGTTTGCTGCTTGTGGTGCCGTGCCTCTGATCTTTCGTCTCTGCTTTAGAATCAGAGAATGCATCTAGGGTTCTCTCCCTCGTCCGCATCCTCTAAATCTAGCAGGCAAGGGTATTTAATATCAATGTAGATTTTTGTTGGAGAGGGATGAAATTATCTAAAATGGCTGTCTAGTTACCATTTCACTTCTGTTACAATTACTTTATAAGATCGATTCTATGCCATATTCTGGCACCATGAAAGCAACTCGTATAATATACATACGCATGCAAAGATATTTGATTGATGAATGGTAAGTGTCAAAAGAAGCATAAATCAACCTATGGTTGCAAATCGCTTAATTTTCTGGTACGCGCTGCTTGCAAGTAATCCCAACATAATTTCCAGTTTTGCTTTTCAACACGCGCACGTCATGTTTTCATCGAAATCTGCTGCATGATTGCTTCTTACTTTGGAGGACTTTTTTTTTTTCTCCGTTGCTGGGTATTCTAATATTAAGCTGGTGGTTAATATGATGTATTCTAGCTTTCACCTCTGTCTATCTCACAATGCTCTTCTATAGAGAACCTTGCCTGCACGTTATCCGGCTCCCTGCACCCTCATCTCCAAGTAGGCAAGTAGGTCCTGACCTCCCAGGTCCATGTAAACCACACTCTCTCGTGGGGCAGAAGAGGAAATACCATTTGATCTAAGCGGAGTTTTAGGAGTTTGCAGGGGAGGTGTTTGCTCGTGTTGTTATTTCAAGCGTATGGAGGAAGGTTTTGAAGAGGCCGCTGGGTGTGGTTGTAATAGTGCGTTTTGGGATGCTGATGCTTGCAAAGGAGATTGTGGTGGTGATGATTGGGTATACACACTTGGTATGGCGACCTCAGTTCATCTCATCTGGAATGGTTGATAAGTTAAGATAGCAGTTATTTATGATATAACCAAAGTACCTGTATTGAAAAATTTCTTTCAGATATGGTTTTTATAAATATCCTTATAATAATTTAATATATAATGTACCGCAAGTATCTTACTATGAAAAATTGGAAAACTATGCCAAATACTAGGGATAAGTATAAGGGTTCCTTGACAAATAAGTACTTAAAATTTTAATAATTGAGTTTGCCTTGGATTAAGTGTTTGGATTATGGTTAAAGAAATAGAGTCTACCATTGGATTAAACTTTGTATGACTTGTCATCCATCTAAGTCTGTAGTGGATATAATTGGAGAGAGGGGTATTGTGGAGGAGCTGGATCCCCTTCCTATTCAGTGTAGGAATGAGGAAATTCTTTGGTTTGTATGTTAGTATGTTCTGCCTAGTTAGTCGTGTAACCAATGCATTACCAATTTTGGGAATGAACTTTTTTCCCAAGTATTATGGACTTGCTCTTCCACTTCCATTCTCTCACTAGTGTGGCAAATAATCCGTGTTTGCTGCTCGTTTTGCCTTGCCTTCGATCTTTCATCTCTGTTTTCTGAATCAGAGAATGCTTCTACGTTTCTCACTCTTGTCCTTGTCCTCTGAATCTAGTAGGCAGGGTTTTTAATATTAATGTAGCTTTCTGTAGAGGGATGAAATTATCTAACATGGCTGTCTAATTACCATTTCATTTCTGTTACAATTACTTTATAAGATCGATTTCTATGGCATATTTTGGCACCACGAAAGCAACTCATATAATTCATATATCTATTTATACATACATATATATACGCATGTAAAGATATTTGATCGATGAATGCTAAGTGTAAATAAAAGCCTAAATCAACCTATCATTGCAAATCGCTTAATTTTCTTGTATACAAAGCTTGCGAGTAATCCTACATAATTTCAACTTTGCTTTTCAACACGTGCACGTCATGTTTTCATTGAAACATGCTGCACGATTGCTTCTTACTTTTGACTTATCCTTTTATTTTGTTTTGCTCTGCTTTTTCTTCTTCTGGTGGATATTCTAATAGTAAACATCACCTGTATATGTCTCACAATGGTTATCCATCTCCGTCCTCCCCCTTCTCTTTGTCGTCCATTGTCATGTTATATACTAGTGAAGAAGAAAGGCGGTGCTTGTACAACTCTCTTCAGAGTACATCCCTTGAAGTTTATTTGGAAAAGGGAGATCTGTTTGCCCGTTATCAGATGCCACATTAGCTGGAGGCATATTTGCTGTTCATGACTGTCACAGTTTGACATGGATGTCTGGATTTTGAAATTTGTACTTTGTTGGACAACCTTTCTGACTTGATCTAAATTGTATAGGTCCAAGCTCATAATCAAAAGAAGGCAATTGAGTATAATAGATGGTTACCACTATAGTCATGGAAACCTGCCTCTGTATAGTGACATGAAAGATACATAATTTTAAAATAATATCTTTGCCAATTTTTTATTGCTCATTGAACAATAGGATTCATTCATTCTAGCTCTTCTCTGCTATGAAGCACCTCTCCTGCACCTTATCCTACTCACTCCACCTCATCTCCAACTAGGTCCTTTGACCTCCTGATCGGGCCCAAGTAGACCACGCTCTGAAGCCTGTGCTCTCTTGTGGGATTTGGGAGAAGTGGAGCTTAAGCAATTTGGGGAAGAGCCGGATCTCCTTCCTATTTTCAGTGCTAGGAATGAGGCAATTCTTTGTTTTGTCTGTTAGTATATTATGCCTAATTAGTGGTGTAACCATTGCACTACCAATTTTTTTGGGATTAACTTCTCCCTAGTATAATGGACTTGCTCTTCCACTTCCAATCTCTCATGAGTCTGGCAAATCAATACTGTTTGTTGCTCGTGTTGCCTTGCTTTTGATCTTTCATCTCTGCTTTTGAGTCAGAGAATGCTTCTAGGTTTCTCTTCCTCGTCCTTGTCCTTGTCCTCTAAATCTAGCAGGCAAGGGGTTTTAATATTACTGTAGCATTTTTTTGGAGAGGGATAACGATTTTTAACATGGCTTTCTTAGTACCGATTAATCTCTGTTACAATTATTTATAAGATCGATTTCTATGCCATATTTTGGCACCACAAAAACAACTTGGATAATTTATTTATGTATCCATACATACATACATACATACATATATATATACACACACGCATGCAAAGATATTTGATTGATGAATGGTAAGTGTCAAAGGAAGCATAAATCATCCTATGGTTGCAATTTGCTCAATTTTGGTATGCAACCCGGGTAATCCTAACATAATTTCAATTTTACTTTTCAAATCTGTTGCATGATTTCTTACTTTGGACTTCTCTCTTTTTTGTTTTTTGCTAGATCTTGTCATCTAGTGTCATGTTTTATACATGTGTGAAAAAGAGATGCGGTGCGTGTACAGCTCTCTTTAGAGTACATCCCTTCTAGCTTATTTGACAAAGTGAAATCTATTCGCATTTTGTCATATTCCGCATTAACAAGGGGGCATAGTTGCTGCTCATGATTGTCACAGTTGACTTAATGAATAGGTTTTCAAGTTTTGGACTTTTGTAGATGACCCTTCTGATTTGATCTAAACTGTGTAGGTCCAAGCTCATATTATCAAGCTACGAAGGCAATTGAGTGTAATAGATGGGTTACCACTACAGTCGTGGAAACCTGCTTCTGGTCAGTGACATACAAGATCATTTAAAACGATCCGCACATTTTCCATGAATTTTGTATATATGTAGCGGCCTAGAGAAGGAACTTCTTTGAGTATTGATAATCTTCTCCCTTTATCCATTTCTTATCCTACTTGTGCTCTCCCATTGGCATTTGCATGTTTGGGGCTGTTATTTCTTGTATTAGTGGGAAATCAATGGTTTTCCTAAAGAAGATGATTGTATAATATCTTGTTGTATAAATGAAAGATATAATGCACTTGCCAGTGTTCTCAGGATATCTCCTTTCAAGAGGAGTTCTTCATTATTTCCTCTTTCTATACAGTACTGTATTTAATGCTAAAAGGGATGTATTTGAACAGGAAATATTTGTGAGTTGGAATGCTCTTGGCAGCCTTGTACCTTTTTGTCTCTACTGGAAATATCTCAATGCAAGAGTAACATGCCATCACATGCTAAGTTCAAAAATTTGCGTCATTTTCACCAATTATGATATGCAGCTAGGCTAATTGTGTCATTTTCACTAATTATGATAAGCAATTCTGCAGATTAACTCTGTCTGCACCTGGCTCCTAGTGAAAAATGAGATC
>NC_026159.1:7002640-7125169 GCF_000512975.1 Sesamum indicum | reverse complement strand
TCATGAACTCAAACTTCTAACAACTAAGCACTCCATGTTATCATCGATGTCGAGCTTGAAATCTTGAACCAGAACTGTACATACGAGGAGTTTGTTTATATGTACGGGTGTACTGTATTGGACTTTTCTTATGATGCTGCTACATTTTGGACAAGTCATAGATTATTTGTGTGGTGAATTGGTGAAACTTTAGACTAACAAGGCAGCTCTCTAGTCCTATGAACATGGGAAACTACTACTCTGTCACCAAATATACATATCAGAGTTTCTAGTGATGGTCCTTTTGATTAGGGCCAAAGACTGGTTGGTAGTTTTCTTCCTTTCCCATTGCTTGATTTATTAGGCATTGACATGAGCACATGGGTAGTTCAAAATACCTGACATTTATCTTTATATTCAACTGTCTATTGAGGTGAGAACATACATGTGGGAAGAAGAACCATAAAAGGCTTATGTGGGTGGTTTGATCAGGTGTGATTGATTATGGTGGAGCTTTATGACTTAGTGGCTTAGATTTCAATATTGCCACAATCATGCATTGGCGCCCAAAGAGGCTCGATCTATGTTGGTTTGCTCCTCATGTGATTAGGCTTTGGTTCTTGACTATTGTTTGGTCTTTAGCTATAGAAACTCTGATTGCCACTAAAACGTCACATACTTTCTCCTTTTTATAAGGGTTAACTACATTAAAACCCCATTCTGAAAAAGTAAAATTGTACTTTTTCCATAAAGAAACTTACACTCATGTCCCTTCGAGAATTCATTGTTTACCTTTGATCTTCTTGAGATATGATTTGGATGAAAAATGTTGATGTCAGTAAAAAAAAATACATTACTTTTTGATTTTATTCTCATTTAGCATTTTGCCGTTATATTTTTATACTTGTAAAGGGATGAATTTGATACATATAAATTAAAAAGGTGTAACTATAATAAAATATTATTATCAAATTATAGCAATTGGATAAAGTAACCATAAATAATGAAAAAAAATTAGTCATCCTTTGATTTAATTTTATATATATATGAAGTGAGGTTATCATTATTATTGCATCTATTTCTTTCCATAGCAACGTTGTTTCCTTGCAAAGTGCTTTCCATCCAACCACCTTTCCATAGAAGATTTCGCTTTCGTTCTCGTACGCCGGGTAGACATACATGACCCCCGGATGAGTGGGAACGGCATTGTGATTAATGAGGAATGCAATGGGTGGGCTTGTTTGAGTCTTCTGACGGTAGAAGAAATGGCACTTCTTTTCATTGCTTTTAGTCACTTTATGATGGGTTGTGTGGCGGTGGGTCGACCCCCCCCCCAACCCAACTTGATTTTTGTGATTGATTGCTTTGATTGACCAATAACATTTTTTTACTACATTTTCATATGCAATCTTCATTAGATTTGGCTATGGTGTTAGGTTTAGAGGTGAATTAATTAAAAAGTACTTGTGGACTTTAAATTGTAATTTTATTTTTTAATTTTTTTTATGAACTAAGTTGATGAGTTTTTTAAATATAATTTTTCAAGATTTTCTATCACATTCGTTCGATTATTTATTTTTATTTAAAAAAATATTAAAAAAATTAGGTAATTTCATGCTTTCATTCAAGAATTAAATAATTTCTTCGGACCCAACATGAAATTTCTTTGCTGTGAATATTAGAAATTGAATAGAGGCCATTGAGCACTCAAAGTAGCGTCACAAGTGTAAACGCAATTTCTTGTGTTGTTTGATTCTCTTTTTAATCATTATTTTTGTGATTAAATTATATCAAAACCATGTTTGAATAAAAGTTACAATTTGTACCTTCTAACTTCAAGGCAATACTTTTATCTAATTCCCCATTATGCCAATTGAATAGTTTTCTTTATTTCGTTCATTAATTTTAAGAATGAGGTTATTTTTGGAATTTAAACTTACATAATCAATTATGAAATTACAAATCCAAATGCCGTTATCATTTTTTTTAAAATTAATTATTTTATAATCAATTATATGGTGAAAGATTTAGTATGATGAGCATTCTCCAGTTATTATATGGTAAACATTTCAGAACTAAAAATGCACTAATTTTCCATTTTTAGTAGCTCTCTTTATTCCTAGCATGATTATGGTTAAGATATTAATATTAAATGTTTAAATTTTTAAATAAAGTGTTCGTTGAACATATATTAGGGTCATACCCAATAAGAGATCTCGAATTTGAATTTTATTGCCATTTATTTAATGAAGAAATGTGCAATATTTGTGGGACTATTAAGATTTTAATGGTAAATAATTTTTCTTTCAACAACTTAAGTTTTTACTATATGATATGTTTAAAAAACGCACAGGTCCAATTGATACGAACGACGCTCAAAGCTTGGGCCGAAAGGAATGCCAATTCTAAAAGGGGATCTGCAAAAAAAACGTTAGCACTCTGACGCCCAAGTTAGTATCGGATTCAAGAGAAAAATAATAGTAAGAAATAAAATGTAATGAGAAATTGTGATAGAGTAAGCAATTTCGTCAGATAAATCGTGTTAAGAGTGCAATTTGAATGTTAAAGCAATAATAGAGAGTGTTTTTTCAAATTCTAGAGGGTGTCCCTATAGAGGGATTGCAGATATTCCGTGGGAGGACTCAAGGTTTCTGTTGGTGGACTAAAGGTATCCTCTCTTGGTGGATAGAAAGTGTCCCTCTTGTGAACTGAAGGTGTCCCTCTTGGTGGATGGAAGGTGTCTATTGAGGGGTGCTTAAAGGAAAAATTGAAATAAAAATACGAATTTCGTGAATAAAATATGGCAAAAGCACGACAGTTTTCAGCTTTTTGAACGGGTCTAACCCATGAATCAATTTTCACATTTTCTATGAAATATAAAAAAAAGTGAAGAATTTTATAAGATAGTCGAAACTCACAATTCATATGTGACCATGTAATTTTATTTTCTTTTTTTTTTTAAATAAATAGATAGTATACAATTGTATTAAATTTCAATAAACATATTAAATAACAATTTATAACGAACTAACATGTATAATTAATATAGACAAATTATTATTATTACGACTGAAGATTCATAATTAAATTCCACAAACAATTATGGAGAAATTAATTGCACAACTATTCATCTCATGATTTGTTTAAAAAAAAATTCATACTTACTACTTAGTCCGACACTATTTTTTTTCAATAGCTATTGAGTCATTTTTTTGTAGTATAGTAATTATATTAATTATAACATAAGTGTATTGCATATTATTTAAATAATTTAATTTGATGAATTAAAATTTTCCATGTCGCTATCACGACTTTAAAGATACGTGCCAAAATTAAATTGATGAATGTACTTGCAGCCAACTAATGACCCATTGTTCAACCTTTAATTTGTTACGGACCTTACATTTTAACGTACCACTAAAAATGCACATTATCCAGTCAACTAATTACACCTTCATACTTACCAAATTATTTTTTTATTTAAATATATATGACATTTAATGAATAATAACGCGACATGTATGCATGAGTTATAACACAAGACTAAGTACGAGAAAGTTGTCTCCTTATGTGTATGTGTTTCTTTCTCTTTTCTATTCTTTTTGTCGGTATGGATCTTCTTACATTTTTTAGTATTATATTGGTATGATATCAATGAGGGAAAAAATTATATTTTTACGTTACATAAGTCAATCCCTTTATGATTTTATCATGTCGACTCTGAATTCACATTGCATTCTATAACTTCAAAAATATTTATAATTTTTAGCCCCAAAACCCTAATTCTATTTAATTTGATGGAAAAATCAACAAAATATATCCTTCAAGATTTAACGGGTCTCGTGCAATGCACGTGATTTTTTTATAAAAAAAAAAATTAAAAGAGTTACGGTTTAGTTGGGACTAAATTTATAAACTTTTTGAAGTTATGGAATGCAATGTGGTCATGAGTTAAAAAACATGGGACTAAAATCGCGACAAATATAACTTATGGGACGCAAAATTGAGTATTCCCCATCAATGAATATTGACATATATATATAATGCAATCAAATCAGATTATAATTTTAAAGTAATTAAGAGTTAATATGTGATAGAAAATGAAATGTTTGTACCTTTTCTTGGTTTCTTAGGGGTTGGGGTGTTAATTAGAGCCAAAAATTGGGAATAGTAGTAGTGGTCCTAATGTCCTTAGGAGGGGTAACAAAGTAGGGCAAATTCCCATTGGAGAATGAAACCCTTTTTTCTTCTTTAAGTGACTTCTGCAAAAACATCCATGCAACAATCAGTTCTTTGCCCCCACCATCCACATGTTCATGTTGTTGCAAAAATCTCATTTCTCTCCATACTACATTCCATCTATAAATACCCTCTACTCCACTTTAATTCTTCCCCAACACCTTATATATAACTTCATCTCATTCCTTTGTTTTCCACCAAAAAACGAAGCAATGGCTATAAGGAACACGAACAAGAACAACGGTACGCCTCCGAATTCAGCAGCCCTCAAGCAAATCCTCAAGAAGTGTCCGACGTTTGGCAAGAAGCACGACGTGCCTAAAGGGCATTTTGCAGTGTACGTGGGCAAGAACAGGAGTAGATACGTCGTTCCTATAACGTTTTTGGCGAATCCCGAGTTTCAAAACTTGCTGCAAAGAGCAGAAGAAGAGTTTGGATTTCACCATGACATGGGGATAACTCTCCCTTGTGATGAACAAGATTTCTGCTTTTTGATCTCCATGATGAGATGAGTAGCTGGTTGGAGTTTATCTGAATTTTCAGAGTAATTGATCATTAATCTATATAGAGTAATTTAGTATATATATCAATGCAGACTATCTATGTCTCTATCTAATCGACTGAGTTGAATTCTTGATTTCTTAGTATGAGCATGAGGCGTGCTATTAATTTTTCAAATAATTACATCCATTTCCTTTGAATTTAGCTTAATTGCTAAATCATCCCTTTAAGTTTCGAAATTATCAGTACATCCCTTATGGCGGTGATAAATCTTTATTTTCTTGTTACTTTAGAGCTATATATATTCTTACTATATATGAACGTACGAACCATACAATATTTTTATTTTTGGTACGTACAAATATTTTTGCACCAATTAATATTACCTTTTTCCAAGTTGTGATTGTAATATTTGCGAAACCAAAGAATTAGTACTAGGGGAGACATTTATATGATTTCAAATTCCACGATCATATTTGATTGAATATTTTTTGAGGAACTGAACGACAAACTCCAAAGAGGCCCGTCTATCGCATCTTTTCATATAAAAACGAGTATAAAATATCAAGTTTTTGTAAAATAAACTATCACAAAACATGCTATAAAAACATATTTTCATTCTACCACATATTTCGTACAAAAACTATAATAAAAATACAATTTCAGATATATTTTTATTTTATGACATCATTTCATAAGAAAACATATCATATCATAAAATTTACTAATCCAATCCAATCATGTTTTTATTTCTCAGACAAAACTCAATAAAAAGCAAAACTCCACTAGTGTTTGGATTTATGGTTTTAGTGTTTTGTTTTGTGTTTTAGAGATAGAGAGCGAAAATAGTGATAAATAAGTATGTGCTGAAAATAGATGATATGTTTGGATTTGTGTTTTGAGGTAATTTAAAAATATTTTAAAATAAGTGGTGTAAGTTTGGTGTTGGGTTTGAGAGACAAAAATCATTGTTTATTGTCGAATCATATCTTTTTATATATAAATATTGTATGTTTAATGTTGTATTTTTTGAAGACAAAAATCACTATTCCCCCGTTTTACTTAAAATTTCTTTCCAAGTATTCCCTTTTGAGCAAAACCCCTAATTTTAGAACCCTAAATTACCGCTTAAGTTCGGATTTGGATGCGGTTGCTGTTGGAGGGCTATGGTTCTTTTTCAAAATTTGTACATGGACGATGGCAAAGCGCAACAAGTATGCGTTGGATTTCACTCCAGTCTATGGTAAGTATTTATTGGACAAATTCGAATATTATTTTTGAAGTTATAGAGTTTTCTTAAATGAAATAATATAATTAGGATAAATGATTTTTTGTCCTCAAATATAGTAATCAATGCCATTTTGGTCCTTTCATTAACTTTAACTTTCTTGTCAAAATATAGCACCACCATCCGCCATCATGAGAAGCTGTCTACTTTTCTTTCTCAATTTGGTCCAGATAGTAGTAACTTTCCGTTTTTATACTTTGTATCTCGTCCATATTGCGATTATATTTTCTAATTTGATATTCTGACCCAACTTTTTAACAAATATCTTTCAATTGTACGTTCTTAAAACTATTGTTGAAGTTTGAACACACACGCCGCAAGCAAAGTCGATACACACCGCGAGGAGGAACAAAGTCAGGAATGTCGTCTATTGCTCCCATGAGCCCTGAATGGCGGTAAACAAAATAGTGCAATGTCAAACAACAACCAACCACGGACAGACTATGCATATAAGTTATTCAAACGTTGGTTCGAACATTTTGTAGAGCATGTGGTAAATAGATTTAATCAGTTCGAACAGTCAAGCTCAATGGTTACAAAATGATATCATGGGTAGGGATGCAACACTCACGTTGTCAAAATTGCCAAACGAGGGTGTTCATGTGGCAAATAGAGCCAGTTTGGAATCGATTGTTCTCATGCTCAATAGGTATCCGCTGCATATAAGCTTAACGCTGCGCCAATGCCTTACATAATGACATATTCTATGTATTTCCAACCTTTGATGGCAAAAGAGTATTGGGATGTTCCAAAATTTTAATTGGTCCACGATACTACTATATGCACCACTACTCGTCCGGGTCGACAACAAACTACCAAAATTCCTAATGAGATGGACTGGCCCCAAGCACAGGCAAGACAACAAATTCGTATCCAATCACAACAAAATCAAGCTCCATCGCATCAAAATAATGTGTTAAGACAGGATCGCAGACGTCAAAATAATGAAGCCAATACTTGAATACATTTTTTTATTTGTATGTAATTCTTAATTTTATTAGTTATTAAAAATTAATTTAATATTAAGATATTTTTATTATAAAAATTTTAAATATTATAAAACTCAAAATAATAAGTATTAATTAATTAATCAATTAATAGAAATAAAAAAAATGGCTCAAGTCGTTACAAGTGCACAAAAAAATATGTAGAATATCTAAAAGTCGAAAGGGAATAAAAAAAAAAGTGGCCCTCATATGTATACCTACGTAATGTTTAGCGGATGATTGTATTCTATTTTCTAAATCTACACAGAAATTTACAAACAAAATAAATTGTATTTTTGATACCATAATAAAATTATGATACTTTGCAATATTGGTACCATATTTTTCAAAATAGCTTGAAATAATACTAAAAAATAGAATTCTTTTGTATTTTTGATAACTGCAGTTAGATTTCAAAAGGCAAGAAGCGTGAAGCTGTTAAATCAGGCAGAAAGGGCGGGCAAGAAACGAGAAAATTGTACTTTTGGTACCATAATTTAGGATACCTTACAATATTGGTACCATTTTGTTAAAAAATTTTATGTGACCCTTTAAGTTCACCTTCAGTTAGATTGGGCTGTATCGTATTTATAATTTATTTGACAACTAATTTGGACTAGATTAATAATCACGATTAGTTAACCACCCTCAATTAATCCCTTAATTGAAAGGGTACCCGTTACCATAAATAGCCATCTAGCGAGGGTCCATAGTACTAGAGAATAAGTGAAGTTTACGTGAACTTGTCAGCTATGCGTACCATGAAGATACGGTCCTTTGGCTACCTAACTTTCTAATAAAAAAATACAAGAGAAAACACACTCTTGGTACACCAAATATTTATCCTACTCAGGTAGACTTATTCTTTTCAATTTTGGAACCACAAATGGCTTGGGTGATTTTGAACTAAAGGATGGTCCATGAAATAAAAAATAGAACAGTTGAACATCTACTAAGAGGTAGCATCATAAGCAAGATATTAGCTACTCCTATTCCTTACTTCAACACAAACAAGACACAAAATCATGGATTTAGGAAAAGCATGGGATTCCTACAACCAAAAGTGCATAATATTTAGGGTTAATTACACTTAAACCCCTCAAAAAAAAATAAAATTTAAACTTTTTTAAAATATTTTTGAAATTATACTTACATTCTTTTTGAAAATTCTCCATCTATACCTGACTCTCTTCGATTATAATTTGAACAAAAAGTGCCAACGTCAATAAAAGAAATATATATATATATATATAAAGTTTTAACATTAACCCTCATTTAATATTTTTATTATATATTTTTTATATTTATAATTGATTAAAGTAATATATATATACATGGAGTGATGCTAACTTCATTATAATTTTTCTTTTATAAGTACAAAATTATTATATGAAAAATATTAAATGAGGAATAAAATTGAAAACTTATCTAATTTTTTTTCTGCTAATGTCAACATTTTTTGTTCAAACTCTAACGAAAGCAGATTAGATTTAAACAATTAATTTTTGAAGGGGAGGTAAATATAATTTGAAAACTTCTTTTAAAAAAGTGTAATTTTGAAAGTTTAAGTGTAAATAACCCTAACATTTATTAATAAATAACTACACTCAACATTATATCCCCAACTCCCTTGGCATATGTTAAGAACACCAAAATTACATCCTTGACCTACCTTCTTTGCTTGGTTCATAGCACATGAAAGATTTCCATGTTCAAAGTTACTATTCATCAGGAAAAAAAATCTTATACCATAAATGGGCAAAATGCACTAGAACATTATCACCTCTTGAGACAGGATATCCCTGTTGGATGATAGTCTTTAGTGGAGAGCAGATCCACGCCTAGCAGCATCTAAACATAAAAGGGTAAATAACAACTACTTACTTCCTCTGAGGTTTCGCATAATTATGAATATCTCCTTATTGTTTGAAAAATTACAAATACTTCTCTCAAGTCTCAAATAGAAAATAATTATGTGGCCCCTAGACGGTGAAGTGGATATTACTATTTTACTATTGTTGATTTTTTTAAAAAAATAAAAAGTATTTGAAAAAATATAAAAAAAAAATTGAGAGTGAATAAAATAAATAATCTAGAGGAAATATTAGTTCATAAAAGTATTTTAAAAAAATATAAAATTATACTTTACAATCCAAAGGGCATTTTGATAAGCTCACTACAAAAATTGGATGAAAACCTAACAGAATGAACTAATGAAGCAACAGCTTCTAATTTTGAAACCCAAAGTTATCACGAATACTTCGAATTTTTGAACAATAATTTGCATTCAAATGGTAAAAGAAACATATATGGACAAGAAACGTGTTTTGAGAGGCTATCTGGCAATTTTACCTCTCCTCTTTTCTTCTGTAGTTTCTATATCTATGAAAATTCATATCTTCCACATTTTTCCTGTGTGAAAGATGAAGCTGACTGCTTCAGTTTTGCTCGTGACTGTTATTATTTCTTGGGCGGCAAGCCCAGCTCTGAGCATCAGATTTCCGGATCGGATCTCAGGAAACGTGAATGCCTTATCTGAGCAGCCACTCAGAACTGCGGTTTTCGCCCTCGGCAGCTTTTGGAGGTCTGAGGCTGCGTTTGGATGCTTGGACGGCGTCGTACGGACAGCCGCAGGTTATTCTGGTGGATCCAGACCTAACCCGGAGTACCGAAGCTTAGGTGATCACGCTGAGTGTGTGCAGGTTTTACCCTTTCCTTTCAATTTTTTTTGTTTTTGGGGTTCTACTTTGTGTTTTTCTTACGAGTTTTTTAGTGCTGGTGGTGTCTTCTGTTCGTAGTTTGTGATAATGTCTAAATGATTATTGAGAAGATTATATGTGATTACTCTGTGTTTTTCTTTCAATTGGGCTACTAAATTTAGAGTTAACGTGGTCCTTGAAGCAGGGGAATTATGTGAAGTGTGGTTAATCTGAGTAATAGGTGAATCATACATTGATTCCGTTAAAAGAATGTTTTTATTGAGGTGGCTGAGCGGCACTGTGATATGACGGGAGTATGTGCACTTAGGATTTTGGAGATGTATGATGATTTAGCACAAATCTAGAGGACGCATTGGAAACAATACTTTTCCTGGATTGTGTTGAATATGTACAATTGATCAATTCGTCGTTGCACTGAAGTAGCCGACTCACTTGTTTCTCCTTGAATCTCAATTTCATGGTTGTGAGCTTCACAAGTTTACATTGAACTCATAAACATCACTCTGAACATGCATTCCGCATGTTTTTACCCAAACAAAAAGGAAATTATTGCAATTTTCTGTTAATTTCTCTAAGTTTTGTCAAGCCTATGGTAAGACTGAGCCTATGGTGACAAGAATTGATTTCAACAAAATGTATTTTGCAATGATTCATTTTAAGAAAAAGAAAATGTTTGATGATTAAGGTTGGCCAATAGCTCCATTTTTGGCTAGTGAGGCTTTGGCCTAATAACAAAATTGACGCTCCAAAACTCTGCAACTAAAAGATTCTGGATTTAAATCACCCAAAAGAATCCATTTGTTTTTCACATATATATTCAGTGTGCTTTGATATAGAAAATTTCTTGATAGTTTGTTATATTCAATGTATTAATGTTGCAACAGAATGCTCCCTGTAAAAGCTCCATTTTGCAGGTCTTCCAAAATGCTCAGTATTTTTTGGACAATCCAGTACTGATTCTGATTTAGGTTGACAAACATTCTACAAATGAAGTAGACTAATTCTAAATCCAGATTTAAGTTCCAAATGTCTTTAGAAACCAATGCATAAGTTCCACCATTATTTTGGGAGCCCCAACTGCTGAGCCTAACAGCCTGTTAATCTTGCAGCCTCTGATCTTTCAGTAGAAATCCAAAAAGATTCCGTTTTATTTTCTGTACAAAGCATTTCGACCCTATCCCACTGTGGTTTTGCTTTAAATCTTAACAATGGGATTGAGGCCTATTTCGATGTGCATCTTATTCATCTTTTACCCTGAACAACCAATAGAGAGGTGTGTCTAATTTATACAAGTGATTTCAAATGCATATATTTGCAACTTTCAAATTATTACTTGGTCTTCGTGGCGCATGCTTGGCCTATTATTGAGCGCAATAAATTTAGGTTGTCTTACTGAATGACCGAAGGAGTTTAACTAGGTGTCAATCTTATTATTCATGGAGTTTAAATGTTTGAATAGCTTCCACACCCAAGAAACTTGCCTTCCACAATCATCATCCAATTGCTTAAACCCATGGCTGATTGGCTAACATGTATTCCTATAGTTGCACGGTATTCTACGTTTAAATGTTTTCAGTGGAAAAATTACATCTTACTTGAGTTCTTCTCTTGTTCTACTTTTCTGCTGCCCTTACATGAAACTAATATACATATCTCATGTGGTTCCATTAATTCTGTGCAGATAGAATATAATCCCAGGATTATTAGTTTCAGAGAACTACTTGATGTCTTTTGGACTAGTCATGATTCTAGGCAAGTATTTGGGCAAGGTCCTGATGTTGGAAATCAATACAGGTACCAGTTTTCACCTGAAGCACTTATACACCAAGAAAGAAGCCTCTCTGACATGGTAAATCATTTCACCTAGAGCAGGTCTATAATCTTCACAAATGGAACTGAAGAAACCAGGTCGGCTGCTCTCAGCAAAGAAAGGGAGCAAACACGGTCAAAGACCAGTGTTGTCACCACTCAAATTCAACAGCTAGGAACGTTTTATCCTGCAGAGCCTGAACATCAGGTTTGTTGTTCTTAACCTTATCTTCTGCATGGAAGCATGGAGCTAGTCTGAGTTATAACTTAATTAGTCAATGGGATTTGCATAAGTGTAAAACAAGGGTGCCTGAAGTTCCTCTGATCTTAGTTAGCCCTTTTTAACCATGCACTTCAAAATGTCACACTTTCCATATTCTCTTAATTCATCTCGTAATGCAAGTTTTTTATTGCTTTCACAACCAACAGAGCAAACTATCAAAAAGAGAAATCAGCTTCTTACTTAGTAGAGGACATATGTGGAGCTCAAATCTTTATTTTCTTAAACATCTATATTTATATTGGCTTCCTTCAGAGCTCAACTGGTTTCAACATTTTTTTTTATCATTGGCTGACAACCCCTGCTCCCACTTGTAGAAATTTGAGCTTAAACGGAACCCTTTTCTTCTTCAATTGATTGGAAACTTGCCAGAAGAGGAGCTTGAGCAGTCTACCCTGGCAACAAAGCTTAATGGATATGCTGCAGAGCTTTGTCCACCTAGGATGCAGAGGCAGATTGATGCTAAGATCGATGACATTATAAGAAAAGGTTGGCCGATCCTAAGGGAGATTTAATTTGACTTTCTGCATATCCTAGTTGATACACAACTTTACAAGCCATTTTGTGCGCTAATTTGGGCCGATATCTACCAGCTGACAGAACCCTCTCTTGATTAGAGATCCATTTGTTCACAGCGGAATAGTGCAGAAAAGCCCTTTGGAACTGAGCCTGCTAATTCAGGTGTGTAGTGTCTCTGATGCTGGACTCCAGGTGGTTTCGTGGATTTAGTGTTCTTGTGTCAACTTTACCGTTTGTAATTCTTTTATATGACACGAGACTGCTCATTGAGAATGTAATATGAAAAATTAATAGCTGAATTTATCAACTCTTTTTGTGCTTTCACTGACTGATTATCTTTTTTCCATATATTTAAGCTACTAGCGCCTCAGAGAGAGAGATTTTACCTTTAGAATTGTAAAATACGGATATATGACTTTCATTCACACTGAATTTCTTTGAGAAAGGACGAGTGAAAAATCTTTCGCCTTTCGCTTTCCCAGGAAACGGCATAATAATATGATGGCAAAATGCATCCTTGCCCTACTGTGTTATTCGAAGGTGGAAATGCGCTTTTGTGAAAAAAATTCTCAATTTATCTCTTTGGCTTTTTTTTAAAATAAAAGTAAAACACCCCTTTACAGTATGGTGTGTGCAACACGCGTCCTAAATACGATTTTGATAAAATTTTACCTATAAAATAGTGATAATATCGAAAGTAGAATTTCCTGATATGATAATGCTAGATTATTCCTCATAACATGAGGCACTACAGTCATTTTGTATTGAATTTCTTGTACTTTGATTTATCTTCTGGTCATTTAGGTGATCATAAAGGGGATATTTTGGGCACCCATCCAATATGAAGATCAATGAGTGGCACGTCAAGAAATCATCAACTTGACCTAATAAGGCAAGAGATCTCCTATGCTCTTTTGATATTTGTGATTGATATTCTTGGCCAAAGTATCACAACAAGGGTTTTTAGGTTGACCATTTATAATCAAGAAATATAAAAGATGGGATGCATAGTTATTGGGCCTATAAGGTTTAGATTCACTATCCATGTCTTGGACTTATCAGGAGATAATTGACGAAAGAATCTTACTTGCATGGTATTCATTGTCTAAAGGTTCACCACCTTCATTTAGAGATACAATTTAACTAACATGATCAATTAAATTTGACAAATCATGTAATTCAAGTGTTGGATTAAGCATGTAGAAATATTAAAGTAAACTAGTTTATAGTTCTTGAACTCAATTAATTTAATAATAATAAATTAATTGTGTAAGGAATTTAATTAGATTAAACAAGCTCAAGAAGGAGTGTGAAATTAATTGATTTGGTCCTTGATTAATTTTATAGGACAAAATCAATTAATGAAGTTTGTGGATTTAATAAATCTCACGACCAAACCTCTAATATTTTGTAGGACAAAATGTTATTATTTGAAAGTAACTATTTTTGGAAGAAATCAATTAATTAAAAATATTTCATCTATACTATATATAAAAATATAACTTATAAGTGTTTGTTTGTCATTGTAAAAAGATAATTATACCCTTACTTAAGTAATCTATTTTTTATAATAAATCAAATTAGTTATAAAAGAATAAAATTCTATAAAGAAAATACTATTTCGTAGTCTTAATACCAATAAAATACTTAGACAATCATAGATATATTCAAATAAAAAGAAAAAAATAAGAAAATAATATTTTTTATGTAATTAATTTGTTAAAAGAGATTTTAAACATTTTAAGAAAAAATTAACTTACAAGGGGACAATTAAATTTAGAACGAAATAGCGTACAAATAATATATAAAATACTAATCTAAATTTTAAAAATAAAAAAATTAAAAAATAAGGATCATAAAATTTTAAGTAAAAGATATCAATCTTACTGAATTAAAAATGCTTTGTAAAATTTTAATATGCGTAACTTCTAACTAATTAATTTTATTTTAATATTAATATTAGATAATTACTAAAAAATTTTCTCATCAATTAAAATAATTATCCTTTATTTCGTTTATTTCCTTTAAAAAAATTTGGTCAAATTAAAAATTTCAATATTTTTTCGTCTTAACTACCTACCACTCCATGTTTCTCTCTTACCTTACTTCTTCCTATTTATTATAATTTTTTCTTTTCACAAAATTCTTTTTTCTCCTTATCATCAAGATTCTTGTTATATTGCGAGCAACCATAACTATATACTAACTGTTGTGGCACGTTGTTACTATGTGCATAATATAAATAATGTTTTATATTTTAAAATATTTTATAAATAAAAAAATACATTATATTTTTTTAAAAAAAAGAAAGCAAGAAAGAAAATCAACTTAACGCGTTATCGGCATAACAAAAAATTGATGTTGTGATATTATAATCGCAGTTATATATAATATAGATATAGATATATATAGTGTATTTGGTGCTCACACTATATCGTGTACATATATTACATATAAATAGCGTTATGCATATAGAAGCCGGCAGCTACTTTGGCGACTTGTTTTCATTTACTACGCAAAACAGATATAAAAATTAGATTCCATCTTCTACGCCGATCTCACTGAAAGAACAGTAGCTAAAGCCCTCAATCAGCAAAAATAGAGTCCGATCGCAAGAGGAAGAAGTCGGCGGATCAGGCCGACAACCACCACCACCACAAACACAGGCAAAGCAGCAGTAGCAAGAAGACGAAAATGTCATCGTCGGAGAAGGTGAGGGCTTCCCACATTCTGATTAAGCACCAGGGCTCACGCCGCAAGTCGTCCTGGAAGGATCCCGACGGCCGCGTCATCTCCGCCACCACCCGCGAAGAAGCCGTTGCGCAGCTCCAGGCCCTGCGCTGCGATATCCTATCCGGCGATGCTTCCTTCAAGGACCTCGCTTCCCAGAACTCTCACTGCAGCTCCGCCAAGCGCGGCGGCGATCTCGGTCCGTCTCCGATTTCTTTAATCTGCATCCCTAACCCTCCGACGATTTCACTTTATTAGTACGTGGGGTTTTGTGATTTTGTTGGATTCATTTTCCCGCCTCATGAGAAAGTCGAGCTGTGAGAAAAATTTCACAGGGGATTAAGCAGTTGAAAAGTAAATTAAAGATACTTAGTGTGTTTATGGTTTCTTAAGGTTTCTTTATAGAAGATTGAAGCTAACTGAATCCTGCTGATGAATTGTAAAGAAAGTGTTGTTCCCTTCCTCAAGATGCAGTTCTATCCGCTAGATGTTTGTACTTGTGTGGATTGGTGCGTACACTTGTCCACCAGACCTGCTCGCTGTAAATGCTTACCGGAATTGAGTTGGGAGAACTGTTATATATACATACATGTTTAAATTCATGAGCATGAGGGAGTTCTAGGTTGAATGATAATAGGCCAGCATGTCAATTGTGTCTCTAATCTGAAGCATTAGGTCACAAACTTTGGTACCTATGGAGAGCACTCTAGTGTTAAATTTGTATGAAATGAGATTTGCGTACATTACTTTATTAGAGTGACTGGTCCTTGTGGCTATACCATTCACTGGCTTTTGCATCACTGAGTAAACAACTTAGCTCTTAGTGTTTCCTTTTGGGAAGAAATCACACACACAAACAAAAGAAGATATAACATTATTAGTATTCATACATTTACCTCCTTACATGTATATATATATTGACTCAGTAACTCAGCTTTGTACAAGTGTGAAGCTGAAGAAATCATGTAAAACCTGTATGAAGATCTGTTTTGACTGCAATGTGAATCTGTAGGTGGGGGGTTCCAGAGTTGTACATTTAGCAGACTTGTGATAGAATATGTTGTACTCCCTCCATCCCAAACTGAACATACTTACCTCCTTTTTGAGATGTTCATAACCATTCCTATTTCCTAGAATTACATATTTTCGTCAAATAATATCATATTACTAAAAGAACTTTTGAGTTTTGACAGCTACTTCTAAGGGTACATAAGATACCCAAGAATCTTTAGTTTATGAACACTAGTTTAAGTTATGTGGCTATTCAAATTGCAAAGATAGATTATTTTATTTTGTTTTATTTTTTAACTTCGATTGAGAGGGAGATACATTTTGTGCATATGTGTCATATGTTGAGACTTTTATTGCGCTTTATGATGTATAATTTACTAAGGAACATACTAGCTTCAGTTATAGTATTATACTCTATATTTCAATCTTGTGAGGCTCCCTGGACTTGTGCTTAGTGTGTTAAACTACAATAGCACGTTCCTTAATGCTATTCTGAGTTTGTAGCCCCTGTCTTTGTTAGGATATCTTAGCACTCATGTTTGATTTTAGCCCGTCTTTGTTAGAATATCTTAGCTTTCATCTGTTAGATTTTTCTAATTCAGCTCATGCATATTTTCTGACCTTGACATTGCAGCATCCGTTGAAGGCCTTTACCTAAGCTCTATGTTCTATACATTAACATCTTCCCCTGATTATTTCTCTAAATTTTTGGAGCATCATCATTCATATGCACTTTTTATTACTTAATAGCTATCATTACCAAACCAGAAGGGATTTAATTAGAAGTGAAGAATACTATTGCCAGTTCAAAATTTGAATCGAAAAAGGACAACTGTGATGGTAATATAATTGTTCTTGGATTTGTTCCAAACAACAAATGCTTGGGAGTAGGGCAAGGAACATAACATTTAGCATGGAGTCTTCCTTACATTGTTCAAAGGAGCTAAGTCCTAGCTAATTTGGTATAACTGTGACATCTATCATACTCCTTGATGGGGCAGAAAATTGATTTTGGAGGTTGTGGCATAGTCTCAGATGATGTCATATTATTTCAGTTGCACGGTACTTGGATGGAGTCTCAGCGAGATGAAGATATGTCTACATGCTATTGATTTCTTGCTTTCGTTTGTCCTTAGTAACTTTTTGGTAGGTGTTTTCTTTTTGGCAAGTGGAAATTACCTTAATACTAACTATGTAAATGATGAGTAAACTAGAAAACGGATATAAAACATCTCCTGCAGTTCCTGTGCGATTAATAAATTCTGTACCTTCCAATTATTGCATTTGTTTCTGTCAATTGATGATGGAGGTTTGGAACATCAATTGCCTGCTGAAGTGCAACTTGGTGCTGCACGGGCTTTGTTTGAGTTGTCACGAATTATCAAAATAGCCTAAGCTTTAGGTCGAGAAAATTGTTGCAATTGTTGACTGACTTTACTGCATCTATTTCTTACAATGTGCAAACTGGGTGCAGGTTCATTTGGAAGGGGTCAGATGCAGAAGCCTTTTGAAGAAGCAACATTCGCACTAAAGCTTGGGGAGATAAGTGACATAGTGGATACTGACAGTGGAGTTCATATCATCATGAGAACAGGTTAACTGCCTATTCAACTTCGCTGGATGCAAAATTTGACATATTAAGCAGAAGGGAGAGCTTCTCCTTTTAATTGGGAGCAATAGGTTCTTGATTCTGTATTGCTTATAGCCAAAATATCTAAAGATTTGCAACTCCTCTTTGCTCCGAATAGCTCACATTTTAAACCTTCTATTCTGCAATTTATGTACAAAAGCATTCGATCATGGCATCTCTCTGCATAGACATTCTTTTGTGTGATGCCAGTCTATCTGCCTTTTTCCTTGTGCCCTTGTGCACGAACTCCTATCTTTTTGCTTATGATTCTTCCAGTGAAGGCTTCACAGTTTGCGTGTATGGTTCTCGTTCTTATTTATCCCCTAACTTAGCTTACTTTGTATTATTAGCTTCTAGTTCAGTTTCAGCTTGGCTTTCCGGCTTCTAAGTTTCTAATATCCACCACACGACTAATTCAGCTTTTTACTTCTTGCGGAGTAGCAAACTTTTTAGTGTTCAATCTGTTATACATAAGTTCCAATTCTGGCAGGCAGTAGTCTGTGGGTATGCACGACATTTCTGTTTTTCAAGATCATCAATCGTTAAAGACTGAACTTCAGTGAAAATTAAAAGAAATTGAGGGAATGAGAGAGGTCGGTTCTTGTATTTTTAAGCAAATATAAGTACTTCTAGATAAATTGCTGGTCATTGTGTTAACAATGAGTATGCCCGCGGGTGAATTTGTCCAGAATCAGGATAATCATTTTGTGGATGTTTTGTCTGTTCACTAACTTCAGGTAATGCAGTCATCAAGTTCAGGCAATCTTGAACTGATATCGGACCCTTTAGCAACAAACAAGTTGGTCGAAACTTTTACGTTCTCAATATTAAGTCTTCTTTAAAAATTTTGTGTTGTAGTGTATAACTTATCAACTTGTAATAAGCTCTTGAAAAATATCCAGTTTGAATTTGACTTCTTTATGTGGTTTAAGTCATCGTTCAAGTACGGTGATTTTGTGTTTGTATCCTCGAGCTTTGTATCAGGTCGTCAAGTTTGTTTTTGTTAACTTGCACTTACAAAGCTCGTCCATAAGAATATTTGGTAGGTCCTAATTGTAACATTTGGGTGTCTAAATCAGTAAGTTCCATACGAGAATAGTATCAAATTATCTTCATACATCTTCACACATTAATGCACGTGAGGAGGTATATCTTCACATTTATAAGGGTAGTTTCATTTGAAAAGAATTGCTTAACATATAATAAGTCATTTTAGTCAATTAAAAGTAGATATCAATTTTCATTCAATATTTTTGTTAATATCAACAAATTTAGTGAATTTTTAATAACATAAGACTTTTTTATTCGACAGAAACAAATCTTATGGGGTGCTAAATATAATTTTTCAAACTATATGAAGATTTATATATAAATACATCACATCTCAAAAAAAGAAAATGAAATATAATTATCCCAAAAATCAATGTACTCTATCCTAATACTAAACAGGAAGACACATAGACCAAACATGTCCAAGAATCTAACAAGTGCAATAAATAGAAGGAGGCCCCCCTATTTATTCACACTATGAATAAAGAAATTGAATTTATGGTGTGGCATGTGTGTTGCTGAGACTCCATTCCTTGCCAAGCAGCACTCATGTGCCACTGTTGCTCAGACTATCCTTCCCATGCATCACTTATTACCTACATCACATGATTCTCCACTTATGTATAATTTTGTGATATTTTGAGTTCACCAATCATACATTTGAATTGACAAATTTGAAAGAATTTAAAAAAATAATTTCAAACTGACTTCATATTATAAAAATTTGAAAATTCAATAAAACATAATTCAAATTTAGAATAGAAGGATTTGGAATTCTTTAGATCTAAAATTAGGGTTTAAATTATACTTAGATTCCTTTTAAAAATATAAAATTATAATTTTTTTAAATAACTTTTAAAAGTATACTTACAGTTAGAGAATTGTCTATCTACAATTATACATCTTTCGTTAGGATTTGACAGAAAATATTGATGTCAACAAAAATATTAGGGTAACATGGAGACAACCCCCTGACGTATGGGATCATTTGCGCTTTTCCCCCAATCATTTTTTTTTTTTAAATTTTTCCACCCAACCTTTTGATTTTGTTGTACTTTGTATTTTCAGAGAATAATGACAGAATATGGAAATCAACATGTGTTCACGCGCCTGAGGGTGATATAGAAATTCGTAAAATTATAAGGATTAAATGCAGACACCCCCCTCCCCCAACGTATGAGGTCATTTGCACTTTGTCCTCCAACCTGTTAAAAAAATAGGCAAAAATAAAAAAAAATTACGAAAAATGAAGAAAAAAATCCAAAAAATTTTAATTTGCAGATAAAAAATTTAACATTACAAGCCAAAATCAAACTAAAAAGCCATGAAGTATTTGAAACATCATGTGTATGAAATCCCTTAGCTGAACAAAAGAACTTTAAACTTCCATTCACTATCAAATAACTTCAACACAATCACAAAATCAGCTGAACATTACAAAGATGATTAAAAAAAACAGATAAGAAAACAAGAAAAACTCATTGACCCAAATGAAGAAATTAAACTTCAACAACCAAATAAAAAAATTGTGAGTGCAACTTCACAATAATACCCAATACACTCGGCAAACTCAAACCCAAGAAAGAAAGAAAAAAGAATCGTGTGTATTTCTGTCGGCGCCATCATCAGGCATATGTGTGAACTGGTGTCAACGTTACATTTGGCTTGTAATGTGAAGTTGTTTATCTGCAGTTCAAATATTAAATTTTCTAGAAATTTCCTCCATTTTTCTCTATTTCAGAACTTTTCCCCAAAATTTTTCAATTATTTTGAATTTAATTTGTATTTCATTTTGTAAAAAAAATTGGGGCCAAGTTGCAAATAACCCCATACATTGGGGGGTGTTTGCATTTTAACCTTTATAATCTTACCAATCCCAAAATCCCTCTCATTCGCGTGAACACACATGGATGAAATATTCTGTCATTATTCTACGAAAAATACAAAGTGCAACAAAATGAAAAAGTTGGGCAAAGAAGTGTAGAAAAAAGAAAGGATTGAAGGACAAAGTGTAAATGACCCCATATGTCCCCATCTGCATTTTACTCAAAATATAAAGTAAACTTTCAATTCTACCCTTCATTTTACAGTATAAATTATTTTGAAAAAATGCTCTATTAATATTTTTGTATTCGTAAGAAGACAAATATAATATATATAAGTTAAAACAGTATAATCATAACAAAATATTAATTTCAAATTATACCATAATCTAGTTACGTTTTTTTTACTTCATACTGAACTGAACACTATTATTGCATTTATTTTTTAAAAGTGACTTGCTCAACTACTTCATCTAGTGTTGTAGGGTCGAAATATAGAAGAAAAATATTTGCAAAGTAATTCGGGGAGTGCAATTATTATGATCTTCGAGATTTTCATCTAGTATTGTTGGATTAAAACATAAAAAGAAAAATATTTTCAAAGATAATTTAGAGGTGGGGAGAACAATTCAAGATGATGACAAATCCAACAAAATTATTATTATTATTCTGAATGTGGATTGTAGAATATACTAGTAAGAAAACTAATAATCAAGACAGTAATAATAATAATCTTGTTGGATTATTACTATCTTAAATACATTATTAGATGAAGTACTTGAATAAAATTCGAAACCCGTCTGGACTCCAATCGGATCATAGAATAAAAATTCCTTTCCGAACCCGATAATTTGGTCCGAAATCCATCTCATTCGGATATGGTCCGGGTCAAAAACCAGAAAAACAAATCAGAAATTCTGCTTTTACTCTCACCAGTTAAAATATCAGTAAAACAAGAAAAACTGGGCCTATGCTTCCCCCACTCCGACTCCCCACCCATTCTCCCCGTCAATAAATTTCCAGTCCATTTCCCCAATTTCCAACATTTACACCTCCACTCCTCCGTTCCCTCCAGTTTCTCCCAATGGCCACCGCCGCCGCCAACAATGACTCCACCACCTCCAGATCTGAATCTGATACCGCCGCCGTAAATGGCACCCAGAACCCACCCCGCACTCTCCAACCCGCCCGCAAGATCGCCCTGATCACCGGCATCACGGGCCAAGACGGCTCCTATCTCACCGAATTCTTGCTAAACAAAGGCTACGAGGTCCACGGCCTCATCCGTCGATCCTCCAACTTCAACACTCAGCGCATTAATCACATCTATATCGACCCCCACAACGCCCACAAGGCCCGGATGAAGCTCCACTACGCCGATCTCACCGACGCTTCCTCCCTCCGCCGTTGGCTGGATACCATTCAACCCGACGAGGTTTATAACCTCGCCGCCCAGTCCCATGTCGCTGTCTCCTTCGAGATCCCTGATTACACCGCCGACGTCGTCGCCACCGGCGCCCTCCGCCTCCTAGAGGCTGTTCGCTCCCACGTTTCCGCCTCTGGCCGCTCCCACATAAAATACTACCAGGCCGGATCATCCGAGATGTTCGGATCGACGCCCCCGCCCCAGTCCGAGACCACCCCCTTCCACCCTCGCTCGCCGTACGCCGTCTCCAAATGCGCTGCCCATTGGTACACTGTAAATTACCGCGAGGCCTACGGCCTTTTCGCCTGCAACGGGATTTTGTTTAACCATGAGTCCCCTCGTAGAGGTGAGAATTTCGTGACCCGGAAGATAACCCGGGCTGTGGGTCGGATCAAGATCGGGCTCCAGAGCAAGCTATTCCTGGGGAATTTGCAGGCATCCAGGGACTGGGGTTTCGCGGGGGACTACGTGGAGGCAATGTGGTTGATGCTGCAGCAGGAGAAGCCGGACGATTATGTGGTGGCGACAGAGGATTCGCACACTGTGGAGGAGTTCTTGGCAGTGGCGTTCGGGTACGTGGGGCTGAATTGGAGGGATCATGTAGTGATTGATAAGCGTTATTTCAGGCCGGCAGAGGTGGATAATCTGAAAGGAGACGCAAGCAAGGCGAAGAAAGTGCTGGGCTGGAAACCGAGAGTCGGGTTTGAGCAACTGGTGAAGATGATGGTGGATGAGGATATTGAACTGGCCAAGAGGGAAAAGGTGCTTGTTGATGCAGGCTATATGGACGCCCAGCAGCAGCCCTGAAGAAATTTTCATGCCGTTTTGAGTGATCGTTTGAGTACTTTGAAAATTAATTCCTTTCCCCTATTTGATGAAACTTGATTCAATTATTAGTAATGGGAGCTTGATCCTATAACAAGAATTTGAGTCTATAGAAGCAGTAAAGAATGTGGTGGTTTTTCAATCACATTGGTTGATAGTATTGTGGTAGTCTTTTTTGTTAAAGTATAGTATATAATTTCAGATCAAGGATTTTATGTACTTTATGAGTTGTAGTTCTTGGGATCTTGAGCCGTCCCATTGATTTCAATCTACTCAAATTTCCAGGGTTTTGAAATGCCCTTTGATGTCTTGTTTCGGTCTAATGATATAAACTAGGTGCTGGGGCTCACTTTGTTTCTAAAACTAGCAGCAATCTTCAGAGGTGGGACGGGGCTATCTTGGCAGATATTTACAAGTTCATATGTTCAGTTATAATCTAGCTAGTTACCCAAATTGTTAGACCTATTATTGATGGACAATGTTGAATAACCTTGTGTCGGCAAGAGGACCATACTTGCAACCCAGAACTGAATAGTCCACCAGCATTAAATGGATCATCTGGTTTCAGAATTAAGATGTTCAGATCTGGATTAAATGCCATCAATGGGGTAGCTAGCTTTCAGTTCAACTTCACATTCTGTCGGTGATACTTCAGTAACAAAGTGAGGCCAGGAAAAAAGAGGTCAGGTGGGGCTCAGGTTCTAGCAGTTGACGACATTCACGCTTTTCACTTTGTCCTTTCCAGTGTAGAAAACCCACTCTAACGGTGCATCAAACAGTTATTCTCCCAGACATTTGGGCACAAATCAATATTCGGGTGAGCTAAATTCGCACGAGTTTTGTCTAAATTTCTACATAGTTAAATACAGGCAGCATTTCCTGCAAAAACTGAAGAGCGGGTCATATGAAAACTGAACCAGACTTTGAATGCACGTCTTACAGTGTTGTTCTTTCAATGTAATGGCCTTAAGTTGTAGGATAGCGCACTTGTAAGAGAGTCATATGCATATTCAGGCATCCTGTCTAAAAATGGAACATCTAATAGACGATCATATAAATGTATCCTTTGGAATTAGTGGGATTATGTAGCAAGTTGTCAATACACGAGACAGGAAAATAAATCCTTTCTCAGATGAATACAAGTGGGTATGACCAGGTTGTTTAGCATAGCCAGCTTCTAACTCTACCTAATTGCAATTTTAAGAGAATGTACAAAAACCAAGGTAAAGAAAAGAAACCCTAACTTTCTGGCTGTGGTTGTTGATCCTGGTCTGCAGTCGAAGGCAAAGAGGGTAAGACAGAGACAATCTTTTGATCAGTGGAAGCTGCAGTTAACGGCCTGACTGTAGATCGTAGTGATTCTGGTCCCTCATTAACAATTCTTTTGCATAACGCATCACAATTGCTAATGACCTCAGTCAATCTCCCTTTTAACTCTCCGAGTTCCACTTGCAAGGCATGGACTGTGCAATATGAAGATGGTCATCACTCAGTAAAAATTACTGGAGGGTCCATCCCAAGCATAATGTATACAAATTTTCTTCTCCAGTATGTAATACATTGTTTCTTGAAGAAACATACCAGATATATGGAAGTTCTTACATAATATCATGAGATGCATTAATCATTTACAAATTCACAATGAGATCATACAAAAGGTTTCTGTTTTCATTAAGAAGATCTTTTCACATGGCATGCAATTGCATTAGCCAGATCCGACATATCTGTTCATGACACCTGCCAAATGTAACTAGGATTAAAGTTTTATATGAGAATATATTATTATTTTCAGCTTAATTAATGAACAAGATAATGCCAAGTAGAATAGATAAAACAGCTAATAATAACCTATCATGCACCAATATTGAATTTCCAAAATACTTCTAGGATGCATCAGGTACCTTCTGATAGATGATTAGATGTGGACTTCATTGCTGAGACTGAGTAATTGAAGCGTTGAAGAAGCTTGACAGCCAAAGCATCTGCAAGTTCTATTTTATTTTCAATCTCTTCCTGCAAACAAGATTTAAGTCATATAGAAAAATGTTATCCATTTGTTTAGCGGTCTAGGTGATCGCCAATGATGCAAGACAAGCTAACAAACAAATGAGCGGAAGAGATTTGAAATTCTGCAGAGAAAATCAAGCTTTATCTGTTAATATTTATCATCATCATTTCGAAGCAAGTTCAAATGAACAAAAATTTACTGAATCATGCAGTGATCAGGAGTCAGCTCTCACCAGAGGATGAGAATACACTTGTCAAAGATACTCACCTACTAGGTTATCACCTAAGATTGATTATTGCAAAGTTTTAATGTAATTGTAATTTAGGTATATGTGCACATCATGCCCATAAATACAAGCGAATAATGAGCTTTAAAACCATATCATGAAAATGATAGCATCAAACAGATTCACGAGAACTATATTGACTTGCTTTTCTAGTGTGCGTGTGTACGTGTATAACCAGGCCCTACATAAATGCATGATAAAGGAAGACCAACCTGTCGTTTACTTATCTTTTGGGACTTCTCCTCTTGCCAGTCACGGTACATTGAGAAGAGCTCCAGCAGCACATTCGGGTTTACAGTACCTAGTCCAAACATAACAAGAAATAAGATATTCGGCAAACAACTAGCTTTACTGGGTCTGTTACCACAAAGAAAGCTACTAATGGGAAAAGAAACAAGAAAAATTCTACTCGAACACAAACGAAACACAGTAACAGACAGTTATCCAGCACCCAGTTTACCTTTTCTATGGAACCTGTAGCATTTACATTTCTCCTCCAATAGAACATCTACCAAACTTTGACAACTCTAACAAATATTTACTGTATTTTTTCAGAACAAAACATTGTCAACTAATAATAGAAATTATCTGGGGATATCAATTGAATTATAAATTGATGAGATACTGTCCACTTGATTGTGTTTTAAGAGACAGGTTTCCTCTATCCTACGCTTGTTAATTCAATAGATCACACCAGATTAACATCTCTTGCACCTATATACAAAACAGAAATTAAATAGCATTCAAGTTTACCTCCATGTTTGGTGCAAGATCTATTTGTTCTTGATAGTGAAAGCAAAAGCTGGGTTTGGACCTGGCAGTTTGAGGGGTGAGGGGAGAGAGAGAGAGGGAGGAGCATAGAAGAATCATGCTAAATTCTTCTTTTATTTGTCCTTTTTCTTTTATCCCCATAATAGCTTTACTTCAAGTAAGGTTAAAATTTGAAAAATTTCTAGACAAAAGCTTCATCCGAAAAATAGTCATGTGAAACCTGAGCAGACTAACTAGGTGTAGACATACGAGCAAAAGCTTGTTTGTCCAATTGGCTAACCAATTACAGCAAGAGCCAATATTTCAACATATTTTAAAACAAGAGGTAATTTCTTTAAATAAGATACAATTAGTGACATCATTATCACAACCAATGATGTATGGAGAATGCAGAAGTTCCAACCTTCCCTATTAAACTGTTCCTGGTCATATGATATAGTGTATCAAGAATGACATACATTTATATGTCACTCAATCGATGATGGAGACACAAATGCTGTCAATCTGAAGCATCAGTCTAAGCCCAAGAACCTCCTTACTGATTTCAATAGTCTAAATGACAGGGGCTAACTGACGTTATTCTCTTGATTCTGATCAGAGGTTGTATAGTTGGAGTGAAGATAAACTAATGCTCTAAAAAGTCCAAAATTCACAGGGAACAATTTCTCAACTATGTTATCCCTTCTGTCAATTTCCTCAGATTCATCACGGAATTGGAATCCCTGACATGAGACGGAACTTTAAATAACAAGTAACAACATAAATAGCATCAGATGTACCCATTCTTAGGCATGAGCTCACAATAAGCCAGCTTAAAATACCATAATTTTGGGAAATATCAGATGTATCCTGGAAGATTTCTACTGTCCCATTTATAAACAAGAAAAGTTTGACATAACTTATGAGACAACTTAAATGCATCAAGCACCTTCTTGAGAAAACAGTTTATATTAGTATAATCAGTGAATACTATTCTCCTCAAGTAGGTACTCCGAAGCCCCAATTGCACAAGAATTTATTGACTTGCTAACTTTAGAAACTTCTTCTGAATGAATGGAACTCCAGTGAACCAGCTGTAGCAGCTAATACTAATGTTATCCAATGCAACCTACCGAGAGTGTGAGTATATCAAGGATGAACTTTGATATTTTTCGTTGGGCTGGAAATTGCATGACTGCAAACTTAGAAGATGTAAAGAGAGTAAAGCAATAAGGAGGGATGCAAACAAGCACAAAACAGAAAAAACAAAGAAAATGTAGGCGCACTAAATAAGAAGTTAAATACATCCAGCAATCCCAGGGGCTTGTGGTTCGCCACAATAGTACGGACAAATGCTACTACGAGAATGCAAGATTAATCCTTTTAACTTTATTATTCAAAAAATTAACAGCCTTTAAAGCTTAAAAGTATATTATTATTGGATTAAGTAACTATCTTTCTGATAACTAGGATAAAGTTTCTCAACATCCTATGTAGAACACAATCTTATGGCATCCCCAGCTAATACCATCAGCTACTGCATTTGCAAGCTTCACAAACTAGCCCAA
The DNA here is from genome assembly GCF_000512975.1 of Sesamum indicum. Lineage (NCBI taxonomy): Eukaryota > Viridiplantae > Streptophyta > Magnoliopsida > Lamiales > Pedaliaceae > Sesamum > Sesamum indicum. The sequence goes on along the minus strand of NC_026159.1, from coordinate 7,097,741 downwards.
TGAAAGAACATGAATTCATCCCGAAAATACAAATAAAAATAGAAAAAGGGCGCTCAAATCAGCACATCAAGAGAAAGCATAAAAATAAGTCAGGGATAAAATAAGAAGCAAAAAAGAAACTTACCAGCAGTTGAAGAAGAAGATGGTTTTCGAACAAGGATATCCGTCAAGCTACCCTCTGCAGGGGCTGATGTAAGTAGCGGCTTCGTCTGTTCACGCACACATATACATACACAAATATTTACATAATTAATGAAAATTAATCAGTGGACGAAATCTCGAAAATTGGAAATAATGTACAAAATGAATGTAAACCGGATCTCACAATTTCGAGGGATTGAAGCCTCTGCAAAATGGGTTCTAAACCCTGTGTACGCTCCGAAACAGTGGTGATCCCATCCTCCGGATTCTTCTTGTAAACAAACAGAAAGATAATAACAAGAATTAATCACACAGAAATCGCAGAAAGGGAATTAGCAGAACGAATAGTTGATGAACGCAAACTAAAAGGAAATTAGCAGTGGAAACAGAAGTAGCGGCCATGGACATAGGAGCTAGGGCTTACCTGAGAGCCCGTAAGAGATGATTCTGAAGCACCCATGGAATCAGACACACATTAGATCACCTCATTACTCAATTACTGAATGGATGTTGAAATGGGGCGCACCTGTGTGTATTATATCTATTCTCTGTTTTTTTTTTTTTTTTTAAACTAGAAGTTGTTAATAAATAATTGTTTATATTTTAAAATATATTATAAACAAATATAATTTAGAAATCAACAAATTATAATTTAATTAAAAAATTTAAGTATTATCGACACAATAAAAAAATTTGTGTAGTTGTCTTGAAGTGATGTGGAGTTACTTTTGAAAAAAAAAAAAAGTAATTACAACTATTTTTTAAAATTATCTAATTAGGGATATAATTATCATGTTTAAGAATTAGTGGGATGGTATCATTAACGGTTGTTTGTAAACGTAGAAGGCCTTTATTTTTTATATTAATATGGATTAATTTAAGGGTAAATACTATATTTGGTCCATTAAGTTTTCGTTTAAAATCATTTTAATTCCTCAAGTTCATTTCTTGATTTAAGCATCCTTAAACTTTAATTTTTGTCTCAATTTGATCTCTCTTACCATTTTTTATCGAAAATGTGGCCTGGTTTTGAATCGTTGGAGGGTAAAAATGGTCAATAAATTTTTACCCTCAAAAAAGTTAAACACCAACTATATTTTCAGCGAAAAATGGTCAGAGGGACCAAACTGAGACAAAAATTTAAATTTAAGAATGCTAAAGTCAAGAAATGAATTTGAGGAGCTAAAGTGATTTTAAATAAAAATTTAAGAGACCACATATAGCATTTACCCTAAATTAAATAGACTATTTTAATTTGCAACTTTTTATCTTAAGTTAATTTAAAATCAAAAACTATACTTATAATCACAACATACATGGTATAGCATTGGGGTGTTGTGTTATGCATTTTGACGAAAGCTTGTGATCTCAATTCATTTGAGGGAACTTTGTAGGAGTTCTCGAATTGAAAAGGTTTTTAGCTTTGTGATGTTTTGTTATGTACCTCGAGCAAATTTGTGGTCTTAACCCATTTGGGGAATTCAGTTTGAGTTCTCGAGTTGAAGATGTTTTCAGCTTCGGGATTCGTATTATGACCCTCGATGAACCCTCCTTTTTTATTTGCCTTAGGGGTCAAGTTGTTCAATTTTTTATTAGAGGCTTGTCTGTGTACATCAATAAAAGATAAAAAATGTTATTCACCTTTAAGATAGAAGATTTTGAAATACGCAACTTTTATCCCATGACATAATGACCATAAGGAGGTCTGTTCATTCTAAATAATCATTTATTCCTACCCTTTAAGTACAAACAGCTTTTGTTCTTTGCCTTCTCATTAGTTTTTGCTTCCTGCATTGGTAACCTTAATTATTCGAATAAAACTCGTATGGTTGGCCTTTAGGATATGGTCCCAACAATTTTTTCAGTCGGTGGGTTGTCTCTATATGATTTCATCTTTTTAAATTTTTTTTATTCGTTGTCGTCACCTATGAATTTTTTAAATTGCCCTTTTTGAATTAGACTTTCTATTTCATCTTTTAAGTGATAGCAATTTTAAGAGGTGCATCTTTTGTCTTCATAAAACTGCAATAGCGATCAGACTCCATCCTCTTATATTCTCTCTCATTTATGGTGGTCAATAGACTAAACCTTGCTACTTTGCAATAGCAAGAACTACAACGCGACGTTTCAATGGCTTGTGGTGTGCTAAGTTATTTTGGGCATCTTCTACTTTCTTATCCTATTGAAGGTGTTATCTTTTCCTCCTCATTGGTATTTCTTTTTATAGGGGTCGGTAGTTATCTCGATTTTGATGTATTTCTCGGTCCTTACCAATAGTTCAAAGGTAGCTCGGGGTTTCCTTGCTATTAACTCCTTCAACCGGCCCATCCACAGGTTTGTTGCATTCTTTAAGAATAAAAGAAATCTACACACATAATAAATAGTCAAAAATCTCGTTGCACATAACATTTTCTGTGTAAGAATCATCCAACATCCCATTATTTAATAAAGATTTCAATCATTTTTGCAGGACTTCAACGTATAATTAATCATGATTAATGACAAATTTGATAGATAAACGCCAAGTCACCAAATAACCGATTGCTCATCAATAACAACAAAACTTTGATATACTATGTTGTTTGCACTCAAATGCTGCTTAGTGCTTCCCGGGATTAGTGGCATCCTATATGAATTGGCTTGATCAACCATGTACCTCCTCGAACCATATAATTAGCCATTAAGTCTGGATAACTGATTGCAGGCAAGTTACCTCAGCCCAAAATCTAAAACTAATTTGCTAAATTCACACATTTTAGGAACTAGGGATGTTAATTGATATATTCACCAATCTCATATTTATCAATAATAGAAAAAACTTGAGAATGTCGCCAACTGTTTGTAGATTTGTTAATATATTCAACAATTATCTCAAAACGTCCCTCTTTCATCACAACGTACGGCATTTTATAAATTAAATAAATTAGAAAAAATCTTGATGATCGTAAGATTTATCAGAAAGTGCAAGGCAACTTTTATCTAAAGAAGAAAGATCAAACTTTTGTCTTGACCTAACTATTTCTCTAACCATATTTTTGTATTAGTATAGCTATTTTATGGGAGATTGTAATTTAAATTGGAGTTGGTCGAACTTGAGCCAATTATATGACAAGTTCAATACAATTGTCTTGTGATTGATATATAATTCATGAAAAGTGACCAAACATATGACGAATATATCACACTTGCTTTGTAATTGATTTGATTTGGATAATAATTTTTCTATTTCATTTATATTTTCCCTTTCTGATGAGTGTCGAAGTCACCAAAAATAATTCCTACTACACTTGTGAAAGTGGGAGTAGGGTCGATCCACGGGGATTGGTTTTAAGTTAATTTCTTTTAGAAAAATGAAAAATAATGGGGAAGGTTGTTGATAAAAAGATGTGATAAAAAACTAAATAATTAAAAATACCTGATAGAGATATGAGAGAGAGATTTTTCGGTTAAGATTATGATTATGCTTGATTCTTGTGAGTTGACCATTGATGCAAGAATAACACATGTATGGACAAATAAACCAGTTATGGTCGTTGGTACGACCTAACAACCTCACCTTTCCTTACCTTTTCGTCAGCCAAGGTACGACCGTTGGCTAGATCTCTAATTAACAGACAACCTTAGGAACGTCCACAAGATTTAATCTATTAACAGCATTAAGAATTAGAAAGGCCTGATTCTAATCAACAAACTCCTACGAGGACAATTCGTTTAAACTAGATCATGCATTCCCCATAATATAACTAAATACTGTGACATAACCAATTATGCTACGTTGCTACTAAGTATTGAACTAAATAAACAATTACACAGATTTATAAAGTCCAATTAGCTAAGCAAACCTTATTGATAATGAACAACCGGCCGAATCATTCATAAATCAGACGTTTGTAATTAAAGCACAGAGAATAGCATGAATATTTGTCTGACAAGTGTAGAACGCAGACTAGATCTCACAACATAATGGGAATCAAGCAATCACCATACCTTAACCAGAAAATAGGGAATTTAGCCGGACATATTAATGGAAGAACACACTATAAAGTGAAATTCCATTAATTCCGGTAGTAAAATAAAAGAGAAGAGATGAACAGAGAATTCTATAGAGTTCTAAAATAAAACTGAATGATTTCTAATGAAGAGATCCCCCTATTTATAATAAAAGTCCCTTACGAATCTAGACGTAGTGGGGGGATAGATACGTGATAAACTCTAAAAAGGTAAATAGATTACAAAAGATAAGCTTAAAAGAATCCTTTTTAAATCTAAACACTTGATTCCTTTATCTTTTGGGGAAATCGTTCGTGCTTATCCTTATCCCGAGTTGACTACTCCATTAAGCGTGGGCGCACTTTGTCAATTTTGCAGAAACGTCCTTGTAATCTTCCTTTTTTGCTGAATATGCAATAAAATCACATAATTAGGAATATTTTGGCTTAAAAAGGAAGATTAAATTGCTATAAAATTATTATAATTGCAGAGTTATCACTTTCCTTGTGCAATTTCTAGCCAAAATTGGTAATAGGACCAAATATAAGGAGATTTTACTAAATGGGGCCAAATTGGAATACTGCCTAAGTTATAGGACGAAATCGATAATTACGCAAAATATTAGGTGGGAAAAGAAACCTCAATGTCGACAACAACAACATGCAAATTGAAGGTTGAATGACATACAGCATTAAAGAGTTTGTTCTCGAAGAAAAGCTAGGGTTCCAAATTCTTCCGCAAGAATTGAGTTCACGTAGAGTAAATAATATCGAAGATTGCCATGAGAACCCGAAACTCCGACACCCAGAAACCAGCCGCGGCGACTAAGAAGACACCTCCGGCGGCCAAGAAGTCGGCCGCCAAGACACAAGCGACGCCGTCATCTGTGGAGGTGAAGGTCGAATCTTCTCCAACGCAGACGGAAACGCTGAAGACAGGCGAGGCAAAGCGTGCGTGTGCCGGGAGGACAAAGCAAGTCAGCGTCACTCCCGATTCGAAGCCATCAGGTTTATAGGAATTGTGTAACCTGGCTTATTTTTTGTGCCTTTTGGTGTTAGTTTTGGGTATTTCCTTTAGCATCAAATAGTTATGACTTTGTGATTGTCTTTTTGGCTGGTGGATGCTAATTTTTAGTATTGATAGTTGATGAATAGCTTTAAGTAGTGAATTTTGCTACAAACGAACGTCAAAGGCCTTCAGTCGAGAATAGACGAACCTTCTAACAATATCTTGATGGTACCCACATGGTTTCAACCCATAATACCTGTTTTGGTGCACATGCAAAATGTTGATTCTTGATTTTTCAATCTAAACTGCTTTGGTTTGAAAAGGTTTAGCTTTTCAGATATCCAGCATGTTAACTGGTTTGTCTATCCAATCCAACAACCTTGGTCTTCTACATGCGCTCTCTTTTAGAACATGAGGAGGCTTTTGGATATTACATGCTTCTTTTAGGCATTCGATTGTTCAATTTTGATTCTCACGTTTGATCAGTTGCTTTTTCATTTTTATTTGTTGTAGTTGAACAAGTTGGTCAAGCATCAGCAGTAGCAAAACCTGTTTCTGGAACAAAAGTAGTTAAAAAGGTTGTAAGGAAAGTGATCAGAAAAACTCCAGTTTCAGCTAGAGCTGCTTCTGGGCGGACCAACGCATCAGCAGTAAATGAGAAGGCAAAGATTGAAGAAACCACGGAAAATAGAACTATAGAGGATAAAAAAAGTACAGAAGCTTCCAATGATGAACCTGCAACAGATGAAAAAACTTTGGTTGAAAATGTTGAGCACGCTGTGGTGGAGGATAAAGACACTAGCGATATTGGAAAGTTGTCTGAGAAGGCAGAAGAAAAGGCAAGTGAACCAGAAATGCAGTTGATGGACATTGGTGACAAGTTGTCTGAGACTATAGGAACTATGGCTACAGATGCAAATCCTGTGGAGGATCAAGAACCCTGTATGACTAATAAAGCAGAAGAGACAAAGGAAGAAAAAGGGTCGCAGTCAAAAACAATTAGTGAAGGAGATCCTAAAGCTAAAACTATTGGAATTGAAGGAGAAACCAGTCATGAAGTGAAACAGGAGGATGCTTCCCTAGAGGAACCTGATGATGGAAAGATTGAGGGGCTCAGCGATCAAGAGGTTCATGAAGAATTTGGTGCAGAAGATTTTGCTGATGATGATGCACCGCAGAATGAGGCAGAAGCTGAGACTTTGGAAGAGGAACGCGTGCAGTTAAATGCTGCTGCAAGGGAGCGTAAGGTGAGGAAAGAGAGGGAGATATTTGTTGGTGGGCTGGACCGGGACGCTGTGGAAGCGGATGTTAGAAAGGTGTTTGAGTATGCAGGCGAGGTCGTTGAAGTTCGCATGCATGTGGATCCATCAACAAACAAGAATAAGGGGTATGCTTTTGTCCAATTTGCGACAAAGGAGCAAGCAAGCCGTGCTCTGTCAGAGATGAAGAATCCTGTGGTATGAATTATTTCTGAGTTTTCTTGCATTTATGTTACATTTAATTATTAGATTAATGTATAATTTGGTGAGTTTATTAGCTGTTTATGCTTGTGCGAGTCTGTTCACTAGTTTGTGTATATAGGAATATGCGAGTGCAATTCTGATATTAGCTCTTTCTTAGATACATGGTAAGCGATGTGGGACTGCAGCAAGTGAGGATAACGACACGTTGTTTTTGGGGAATATTTGCAACACCTGGACAAAGGAAGCCGTAAGCTAATTCTTCATTTCCTTAGCTCCGTATAATGTTATCAATAACTAAATGCTTCTCATGATTGTATCTATGACAGATAAAACAAAAACTGAAGGATTATGGAATAGAAGGTGTTGAAAACATCACTCTGGTAGCAGATCCCCGATATGAAGGGTTGAGTCGTGGTTTTGCATTTATCGAATTTTCTTCTCATGCTGAGGCTATGTTGGCTTATAAAAGACTCCAAAAGCATGATGTTGTATTTGGCCACTCTGAGAGAACGGCCAAAGTGGCATTTGCTGAACCTTTACGTGAGCCAGATCCCGAAGTCATGGCCCAGGTTAAATCAGTGTTCATTGATGGGCTCCCACCATACTGGGACGAAGATCATGTGAGGGAGAAATTCAAAGTTTTTGGTGATATTGCGCGAATTATGTTGGCACGAAATATGTCAACAGCCAAGAGGAAGGATTTTGGATTTGTTGATTTCAGTACACATGAAGCTGCAGTTTCATGTGTTGAAGGTGTAAACAACAATGGACTGAATGATGGTAACTCAAAGGTACATGTGAATTTCCATTTATGTGGCCTTTGTTTAGCAGAGTTCTAAGGAACAGTCCTGATTCATTTGAGATATTATCATAGTTGTAAATGGTGAGCCATGGTGCTTAGCGAGCCTTTTTCTGTGGCATAGTGGCGCTATAGTGCCCTTCTTTTTTCAGCTCAATTTTTTTTAACAACTGGGCTTTGCCCAGTTTAATACTGGACTTGCGTTTTTGGAACTCTTCTTTTCCCTGAAACTAGTTGTTTTACATATTTCTTTTATGGTATAATTGTTAAAATAAGTTCTAGTGTTTATATTTAATTGTTTGGGCATTATTGATGTTATGAGATATTTATGTATGAATATATAATTTATTTCAATAAATATGTGCCATGCTTTGAAAAGACCTGCACCATGCTGTCCGCCTTGGGACCTTTCATGTAATGTGCTTATGTTGCCAAGGCAGTATGTTGACTGTGAACTAGGAAGGAAGCCTGTAATATCTTTTTAGTCTTCTGGTTTGTTTTGTGCTGATTTTACTTTGCTTTATTTGTAGCACATTATGAGTTTCTCTCACCTCGTTCTATTTTTTCTTAGGTTAAAGTGCGAGCAAGACTTTCAAATCCTTTACCCAAGATGCAGGCTGTAAAAGGTGGAATGTGTGGGGGTTTTTGGATTGCTCATGGTAGCAGTGGAACTTTTCCTAGATTTTCTGGTAAGGATATCTGTTTTCTGTGCAATTGAGATTCTTACTGTTTGTGTCATAGGCTTTTCTATGGTGTATTGATTTGCTTGTAGGAAGGGGTTTTGGACGAGGTGGACGTTCTTTTAACCGAGCAAACATCCAGCATGGCCGGGGTTTCTATCCTCGTGGACCTGGACGTGGAGGCAGGATGGGCTTTCCCCATGAACATGAAATTGACAATCCATATCCTCCTTTTCATGGTAGACCTAATCTCGAACAAGGTGTTGTATCTCCCTTTGCATTGTTTCTTTTCCAATGATTGGCATAAAATTGGAAACAAGCACATGAACTTTAGCTTTGATTTTGAACTTTATAAATAATGGTGCATTTCATGAGCAGGGGGTAGATGGGGGTTTAGGGGTGCCGATCGAGACCCATCGCCGGTGAGACCTTATCCTGACAGAGTGAGGCATGGTGCAAGTGATAGAGGCTATGGCGACTATGATTCGTATAGGAGATATCCTTATTCTTTTGAAGAGGGATATGACAGATCATTCATGAGAAGGCATTTTGATGAACCATACCCATATGATGATGCTGCCCATGGAATAAAGAGGCCCTATTACATGATGGTAAGCTAGGACTCTTAGTGGTTTCATGTGAACTCTTTTAAACAGGGAATGAGTTGGTATTTAAGTATATTTGATTTATTGATTTTCACTTCTAGGACCAGGATTCTGGTCTTGCAGAGCCTAGTAGGCACCGTGCTCGACTGGATCTGTCAGACCCTGCTGTTCCATTTTGCGGAACTAGATATCGTGGTAAGGGTTTTTTGGTTTCGTCCATTTTTGAAGGATTTCCTTCTTATCATCTCAGTTTCTTTTGGAATCAGATGATCTTGGAGCTGATGGTGGCCTCTACCGCCAAAATTATTATGGTCCTGAAGTAAGTACCATGATTTTGTATTTTTTAATTGGATCTGCATGTCGGACCTTCCACACTCATTTTTCATATGATGTACAGTATCGAGGAGGTTCATATTCATCGTTTTATGGGAATGATCACACATATGGACGTGGTTACTATTACTAGGCTCATGGTTTTAAGGTAGGTAATTATGAACGTAAATTTCCCATATTCTTTACTTCTGGCTGCAAGATTGATGTTCTTCTCACTAGCTTTATGCCATTGCAGGTGAAATCTAAAAGGTTAAGTTTCAGTTGTCTGGTTGATGAGAAGACACGACTCTGGTCTGGTGGCCTGGAAGAAAATCTAATGATTCCCTTGCGTTTCCTCCCATTTTTTTTTTCTTTTACTAGTACTTGTTCCATTCACCTTCATCGCTGTTCTTTCCTTGCTCGCAGTTCTTCGTTTTGCAGATTTTAGATTTCGGTATAGTGTTCACAACTTTTAGGGCATCGCTTGTGAAAGGACCTTCGTGTAGATAACAATATTCCATGTCTAAGATGCCTGGATTTTAGTACTGAATTTTTGAGGTGGAGTCCAATTGTTCTGCGAGTTTCTTCTGCTTGGGTAAAGCAGTTTGAGGATGTTGGTTATACTTTTAAGATGAGGCGGACTAATTCTTCTTCTTATACTTTTCCTGTGGGATGAGTGAGTGGTATGACCATTTTAACTGGAACCTTCGACAGACAAGTTAGGTTGTAATTTGTTGGGCAGAGTGCAGTCTGAGATAAAAAAAAACAGTAACCAGTGGTATTGCTTGAAATTCTGATCTTTGATGAACGAAGCAGGCATTTTAAGTGAGAAACTGTTGATTTTTGGAGATTATTGCAATGGATTTTGGTTGAATGAGATAGTGTTTAAGAAATCCATCTACATTGAGTTAGAAGTGATGATTGCAATATGGATATGTTAGTGATGAATATTATGTATGTACTTCGACAAGAGGTGGTTATATTATAAGCTGATAACCATATATATCCTACTTCACCAAGAAATTGGTATTATCTTCTCAGAGGCCGTCAGGTTCATAAGACCGTTTCTGGAAATGTGATAAATTTTATGGGGGATATTGATGGATCTTTATGTAATTAGTGGGCATCTAACGTTCTGATGACAGAAATACTTGAGAGAAGAGCTCCATGTGCACATTGAAGGCTTGGCATCTAATTGAAAATATTTCTTATTGTTGAATGCAAAAACTAACCTTTAGTTACCCGGTTTGAATGGTGCTGTCTTTTGATTAAAGTGATAGATTTTGCCATCAGTATCTTTTTTATGTTAATCATAATTTTATAGTAGTGTGTAGTTCTATCAAATAGAGGCATTGGCTTTCTTTTGAATGGGTTTAGCAATCTATTGTATGCTTGATCTTTTAGCTTTCTCTTTTGAAAAATACAATGTTTAGAGGATGTATAGTTTCAATTGGTTTGCAAAAGAGAAACTCTCTTGGTAATGTAGATGTTTACTAAATGGAGAAATATCTATTCCTGTTGAACTGAAATTACATTGTGATTTCTGGGAATTAGACTCACTGTGACTTGGGTCTAGTAAAGGGGAAGATTTTAATATTAGCTATTTTCTTCAAGTTAATTTCTGATTTCTGTATATGGTTTTTGTTGGTCAGCTAAGCTTCTCAATGCTAAAAAGCTGATTGCCCCAAGGATTTACTGACAGCGATTGATCCTTTGTTGGAAATGATATAGGAAAGAACTTGGTTATTTTAGGATCCGTTTGTTTTGGATCAACATTTTATGCTGATGTCATTTCCTAGGTGATCTGATGTTTTTTAGGATTTTATTGTGGGTATACATTGCTCCTGTAGGGCTTGTTATGATGTTACATGTGCTTGGTTGCATTTCTGATGTCCTGTCTATGACTAAACATAGATATAGCCTGCGGAGGCAGTCCAACAAGCCTGCCATTGAGCTACGACTGGTAGGAATTATTTATGGAGATTGGCTTGTGATCCAAATTACTAGATTCAATAGGGATACACACACACACATATGTATATGCTTATGTGATAATGGGATGCTGCCTGAATTACTAAGATCAGGTGGTCCTGGGTTGAGGATGTTCCAGTTTACTGTTGCTTAAGACCCTGTTTGTCTCTCTCCTATATGAAATATCTCCTGATGGCTCGAATTCTAGGAAATGGGTCTGGCCTTTCTTTTTCTGGAGTTGGGTGGAGGAGAGGACTTGCGTTCCTCAGCCTGAACCAGTCCTCACTGATAGCAGCAGGATAATCCCCTATTCTTTTTTCCTACAATGAAGGTTGATAAATCTTTTTGTGACACAGGAAATGATTGGGATACAAAACTATGGGTGTCATATTGGTAGATTATCTTTTGTAAATGGGTGATAGATCTCGCTTTCCTTTCTTGCTTATTGGGTCCCACCTGCGGACGCCCATACTGGCAGTATCTTTTGGTGTAGGAGAAAATTAGCTTCTCCCCATGTTGGGTATTTGTGGAAACCTTTTGATGCAAGAATAAATATAAGTTACTCCACTTATACAGTTCATCTACTATTGAGCACTTGCAAAAGTTCTAGCATTCAACACATTCTTTGCTACTTTGATTTGATTTTGCTGCCAGGACTGACCTTCATTCTCTGTTCTCTCTTGTTGGCTTTTCTTATTTTCCTGTATCTCCATCTCCTTTCTTTTTCCTTGTGTAATTTTTAGTCAGCACAAGTATCATATATGCAGACATGTAAATATACTCGTGCTCTGTTGATCAAAAACCGTGACATTCGCCATAGGTACCTTTCCTTCTCATGCATGCATTTTTTATTTCTCACCTGTTTAGACAGGCCGATATTTGGTTTCTTACTTGGTAATAAATCTTGGGATGTGATCATCATCTTATACATTTGAGGGTTCGAAATATTGTTTGTTTTATATGATCTGTTTGAATTTCCAGTTATGTTCTAATTGTTCAATAGTTTTCCAGCTTTCTGACCTGTTCTTTGGGTGAATTCTTATTGTGTTGAGGTTAATGCTGGAATGGTCCTTACATGTCATTTCCATTTAAGGTTGTCAGTAAGTATTATGAGCCAAGCTTATTAGTATAATTTCAAGCTCAAATCCATTGCGCTTGATCGTTATAGCCTCAAATTGACTCATAAATTTGGATTTGGGTTTCAGCTCAAGCTTGACTCACATTTTTTTTTTTTTTTTGTTATAAGTAGCTCATTCTTAATTTTTTCTTAATAAAATGGAGTTTATGTATGAAGAGACTAATCTTGGGGATATTTTATTATTATAAGATAAATAGCAATGCTTTGACTGCTCTCGTATCAATAAATTGGATGTGCAGGGGTCATGGTTATGTCCTATATAATATTTAGTATATGAAAATAAAAAAAATAATTTAACATAAACAATGTGATAAATGTCTTAGTGAGAGTTTCTCAACAATAGGAGTTAATCAAGCAAAAAAATTAAGTGGGTTATTATTCACGGTTCAATTGTTGGGCAAAATGTGGTCTGAGTAGTAATGTTATAGATAAATTACCAATGTATTAAAATTAATTAATAACAATATAAACATATTTTTTACCTTTGAAGTATGTGTTTTTTTTGGCTGTCAATGTCAAGAAAATATGTCAGTATAATACAAATTATAGCACAAAGGTATCAAGATTCATGGAAAAAAACGAGTCCAAGTTTTACAAATTAGATCATAAAACTACATTATATTTACTTTAAGCACTTTTTAACCATTCTTCGTCATCTTAATACATCAGCCAAACCGAATTTCCAACTCTAGTCGAGAAATCTTGCAAGTTATCATTGATGTTAAGTTTTTTGGAAGTTAAATAGTTTATTTCATCAATTTTTGGGTTCGTTGACCATAAATATTTAGAATATTATTAGCGTCAGCTGTATTTACATAATAAATGAGTATAATATATCTACTACGAAATATTCTTTTTATACTTTGAAGATTGTTTTTTTCTTTTTTATATATGTAACACTTATAAATCTTCACAACAATGATTATTGTTGCCTTTTCATTCTTGAAGATATAATATACTATCAATTTTTTCATAACTGAGAAATGACTTTTCCTCGTCATAAAAAACGTAAGTACCAATCTAATCAACTATCAATAGTGAGGGTATGAATGGGTGAACATGAAACAAAATGGTGATAACATAAAAGTCAATCGAATAGTTAGATACATCAAATTGACTGGCAATAATATTCATCAAGCATATGATGATCATATTAGGCAATGACTAAATTACATAGTCTCCACCTTATGTCTTACGAAAGATAATTTACTATCTTATCCTCCACATAAGGAGCAACTCCATGACCGCATTGGGTTGACAATGCCTTCGGTACATGGCTACTCAATTAGATGCAGACGTTACCCTAGTGAACCTTGCGTACCGTTCAGTTCAAGCCCATTGACCACTTTGAACAAATTCGTAAAGCCAGATAAATATTTAAAGAACACTTGCATATGAATATTGTGAGGAACCGAGCAATATCAAGATAAATGGAACCTCTTGAATATTCATATGGATTGATCCTAGTTCATAACAAATGTTAGATGTTCACAACGGTCAAATAACAACCATGTTATAACACTTAACTTCATACAGTTTTAAATGCCCATTCAATCCAAATAGATAGCGAATTATATCATATTCATTTAGATACAAAACAGTGAATAATTTTGAGAAACATCTTACTCAAAGTATTTTGTAAGAAAAAATCATTTTTTATAGCTATCCGACCTCTTTAAGACTAAAAAAATGCCAGAAAACAACATCCCAAGATTCATGTATTATTAAACTTTCGGAATTAAATATATATAACAATTTAGAGAAAAAAGAAGTATGTTGGAACTGGAAGCAATAGCTAATGCAAGGATTTCAATATGTTAAATTGATAATCAGAATGTCTTTTGTAATGTTTCTTGATTTTGCTTTTGAATTTTTATTCTCCTGCAAACTTAATTTAGTATATTCACTATCTATTATTGTATTATCTGTGAACGGTGCAACAACTTGATCACAAGTATTATGCATTATATGCACGATTGAAAACTACTATTTTGTGAACAATTATACTTTTATTTTAGTTATTTACTCAAATGAATACTTTAATTAATTTTTGTTTGGAGGCTTATTCCCTTATAAACTGCAAAAAAATCGTCAGGAAAAAATTCTTATCCAAACTAAGTTCGGACGAACCAAATCAATCACACAGCAAAGTATGATACATATATATATATATGTCTGTGCGCGCGCCCGTGGCTGTATCTTTATGATCTAGGCAATAGAATGCGGTAAATTTCCTGCAACCAGCAAAGTGCCACATAAACAGGATATTTCTTTCTCATCATCAATAGTGTACAAATCGGGAGTTAGACATCTGAGACTGCAAGTGTTTCCACTCAGTCCGGTTCCTAACCATTTCTTTCAACAGTGTATACATAACAAACAAGAATCCAATCAGGGCAATTACATTGGATGGATATTATAGAAAAATACGAACCCCAAGACTGAAGTAAAAGTAGGAGCATCATCGGACTCCAAACTTTTATCCACGTGTCTCGGATGATTAAAATCTATTTTAGAGTGCTGTAACGATTCGTGCCATGCTTAGCCCAGTGGTCCTTCAGATCAAGTGGAGCAGAAAAGTCGTATCCCTCAGCAGCAAGTCGATTAAGCAACTTGCTAAAAGCGCTTCCACTCATTTTTCTGCCACCAACTCTAGAGTAGCGTTTATTTGCGACTTGGGGTAATGGGTACATTGAGATCGTGGTTGTACAGCAGGCGGACTGCCATCCACCGTTTCCCCATCTATAGCATGGCTGTGGTGAACCTGTGCAAGTGCATACCGGCACTGGCATCGCAGACTCGTCGAAGTTAATTTGGTTCAAACCCAGATTATCCTTCCACGAGACCTGCTTATCTAGGTCCTCCTCGTCGCTCTCGAAATCCTGCTGAGTATTCCAACCATTAGATGGAGCAGAATTCACCTGCTTGCTCATCCCTTCGGCCATTCTTTTGCCCACCCTTGGAGACTTGGATGGTTTCGTTACCTTTCCATCTTTCGGCTGCCTTCCTCTCCTAGACTTGGCGGTCTCAGAAGCCTCTGTAATATCACTGCCCCTCAAACTTCCCCTTGGACTATATTCAGGTTCAGATGCACGAATTTGATGCTGGTAGTGAATGCGTTTAGATCCACTTTCTAGTTCATTTCCAAGTGAATCAGGGATAGTGCTATTGTCATTCATTGAGCCCTCCCGAAATCGCAGAGAAGCAATTGCTTCATCTCGCTCTTGTATGGCGGCGTTACGCTCAGCAATTGCAGCATCTCTCTGCAACATTGCCATATCTCTCTCTGCAAAAGCCCTCTTTCTCTCTTCCAGTGCCATGTTCCTTTCACGGATTGCAGCATCTCTCTCAGCCGTGATGGCCATGAAGGTCTTTATGGTCAAGTGATTGTGGTCCTTCGATTAAAGCAACACGTCAGTGAATATAGTCATTTCTCATCAAGTAGAATGCAAGGCTAAATAAACATAGAGGTTAAACATTCTATTCATATAGCCTGTATTCTCCATTCCGATTTTACATTTTAAGTCCCTTCAAAAGTTCATATGCAGCCAGTTCTTACTATACATCATCTCTATGAGATGAGAGGTGGACATACTAGTAACAATATACCCTGTCATGACAATCTTTTCCTCTATTCTTTCAGTGTTTTAAATTCTTTCATAAGTCTGATGCTGCCAACTCTCACTAATTTTAGTTTCATCTACTGTTGCCACATAATTTAAAATGTCTAATAGTTGACCCCATGATTGTTCATATCAATTTTTCGTCATGCTCTTCTTACTGTTTTGAATTTTCTGACAAGCATGAAGATAAGAGGCCTAACAATACATGGTAAGTAAGGATAAAAATCTGGACATGCGTGACGTAGTAAACTGCAACAGCTTTACCATCAAGAATAATATTTAATCTAGAAATCCATCCCCAAGTGGCCTTTCCTGCGCAAGTGAAACCAAATATATCAGGTGCATGACGTCATGGTAAAGTACAATATCTATACCAACAACCAAGAATATATATTTTAATCTAGAAAGCAATCCCCTAAGTGGCCTTTCCTGCACAAGTGAAACCAAAATATGTCAAAAATCAAACCCAAGCAACATGGCTAATCACCAAAGTGATTAATCTTGTGTTTGAACAACGGATAAATTTTAGCGAATGGAAAGACTATTGAAAAGCTTTTCCTCATTCCAAAAATACAATTCCCTGCATTGATTTTTCAATATTCTTCCTTTTACTTTTCCTCACAAGATCATGAGCTAAACATAGGTATACTAAGAATAAGTTTCAGAAAGAGAACATTAACTTGATCGTGCCAGATTCCAAGGGTTTACCTTCAGAAGGAAGATGTTAGCATCATGTTCTGATGTCCAACTGAAATTTAAAAGAAGAGATATATGGATCAGAAAGAAATTGAAGCAGCTGCAGCTGATACAAATGTAGCCATTAAATGTAAAAGATGTTAGATGAGGATAATGGATGATAGAGGTACAAGAGAATTGAAGATGAGTAATCATCTTAGTCTTGTCGCAGTAGGCAATACATTAACATGACAGCATGACTTAGTTTCCAACCTCGAACAGTCCTGGACTGAGATTTCTAATGAAAATGTCGGTCGTTCTTTTACATGATTTTGTGTTTCTTTGTCAAGAAAAACACTGTTTTTCCCCCTCTCATTTAAATAGAACACTTCTCATGGTACTCAGTAACTGTACCCTAAATTCCTCCACCCCTATTATATACTAGGAAAACAAGATTGGGTACTTCTTTATAGAAAGTCCATTATCTGCATGCATTTTAAATGAGAAAAAAAACAGGAATCATCTAAACCCAACGAGTTTCCGGTAAGTGATTATGGAAGTTCTCTCAGTCCATCATCCACAAGATATACTCATTAATAAAGGAACAACTAAACTGGATCTTTGTAGTTCTAGAATCTTTCAAAATCAGATGTGGGATTTTCACATACCTAGAAGAAAAGTAAGGTGAGAGAAAGGCTTCCAGAATAGAATTGTATAATGTGACTGAAGTAGTAACAGAGAATGTTGGGGATCTAGCAACCTTAACAAATTTCTACTTGCATGGCACAGCGTATTATAGAACTTATCCTTTATCTGAAACTTAAAGATGGACAGATGTGCAGTAGTCCCTCTATCCAGTATTGGTCAAAGAGGAGAAAGGCCCTTCTTTACTTGGTCATTAAGGACACCTGAAGGAGGCACAAAGCTTAAGGGGTTTAGTGCATTTTGGATGTGTTGAGAGGGCATGAATTATCAGGAGCACAAATATGGTAGATTCAGAACAAACATCTTCACATCTATAAATTGCATCACTTCGGCACCGTCTTCCAGAGGAACTTGAAACTACTAGTTCTAGGATTGAAACAAAATGAAAAGAAAATGCTCTAGCTTCACAAACTGTAGCTGGCCGTCATCAATTAAGATGATTCCATGGTCTGATTGATGTATATTGACTGTTGAAATTGATAAAATCCCTCACTTCATCCTCAAGGCTTATCCTCAACTTATACCACCAAGACAAAGCTTCCCAGTAAAAATTGCATAACTGCCAGTCGGATGAGCATGCCATGTGAGTGCATACACTCCAAAGATGCACATAACAACTCAAATCTTAAGTAGAAACTTCAATAGAGAAAGGTGTTATTTACATCTTTATTGAGTTTGTACAGGTTGATCCAGAATGCCACCTCTGTTAAAAGAATAAATTAAATCATAATTCTTCCATGCGTTCAGTCAAAGAACAACATCCTAAAAGAATGAACACTGTTGCTATGGATCCAGTCATCCAAAATTTCAAACCAAAACCCTGATCAACATTCGCATGCATCTAGTCATAGCAAACACCTACAACGCTGATTGAAAAGTAGCGCTACCATACAGAAAGGCCATTAAACAAGCGTCTACCTGCTAAATGTCTATTGCGCTCTTCTATTCTTAAAACCAAGGATTTTGGCATGAACTAAACACCCATTCCGCATGAACAACAGCTTTCACCCATAAATTCTGTAGCATATGTTTAGCTTCTATAATGCCAAGTGCTTGTTACCATCAAAGACTATCAAAGCTCTCTTTGGTATCTTGTTGAAGTAAAGCAGTAAGAAAAGACAAGTTATTATCGTGTGACATCAACAGAACACCTATTGGACTGAGGATCTAAGCAGTTTTTGTGCAAAAGTAGGCACTACAAGCAAACTGAAATGCCACCCTACAAAATGGAAACACCACCTAATTGCTAACACAGCTACTTTGAGCATGGGCTTTTGCCTAATTCTTGAGCACCTAGTAACTCATTCAGTTAAAAGAAAAAAACAAAGGAAAGAACTACATAAAACTAAAACATGTATAAAGACTAATACAACCAGAAACACCTATGTAGAAATTTCAAAAGCTAGCAATTAAATTTTTAATTCACAAGTTTCTTCCATGTACATTTGACAGAAGTTATCCACAACTACACAGAAATCACGAGCTGAAAACAAAAGAGATCAGGAATCAGGATAAACGGCGATGCAAGAGCTTCAGTAAAGATCAAGATAGATGGAAAGTGATTTGAAATGTTAGCTGAAAAATGAGGCAATCAACGAGGAACAACCGAGCAGATCGAGAAATCAAACAAGAAAATAAACTTCAACTAAGAAAACACACAAAACCGGAGCATACCAGGAGAAACTTCCTCAGAGGAATATTCAGAAAATGGCAGATACCTCTCTCTCTCCTTCTCCTTCTCGTGGGAGAGAAGAGAGTTTAGTGTGTATGCTTCTTCCGAATTGCAGGCGAAAGAATAAAGATGCCTCTTTCTCTCTGTGTGCTTTTTGGCAAATTCTGCAAGTTGAATTGGGAATTCAATTCGATGAAGCGCTGTCGTTTAGGGTAGCACGACAGCGTTTGATGTCTCCTGGGTGGGTGCGTGGGGTGGGGGCAGCTGAAGACCGTTTTCGGACCCGCGTCTCTCTGCTGGGCCTTCGCTTCTTTGTCTTCGGGTTGACTGTCTGTCCGCTTTCTTTGCTCAGCTTCTTTAGATTTTCTCCTTTCCTTTTGTTGGAAAGCTTTTTTTTTTTTTATTTTTTGGAAGTTTTTGGGAAAATATTTTGGAAAATAGTGGAGAAATGAATTGAGAATGCAAAGACCCCAACTAGTGTTTGCATTTATTTTCTCAATGTTTCGTGGAGATAGAGAAAAACAATAAAAATAAATAAATATGTGTTGAAAATTTAGTGTTTATATTTGAATTTGTTTTAATAGATAATTTAAAATAAGTGTTGTATGTTTAATTATGTCTTAAGAGACAAAAGTCATTATTCATTGTCAAATCATGTCTCTTTGATATATATATACAGATTGTATGTTTAATGTTGTGTTTTTTTTTAGACAAAAATTACTGTTCATTGTCAAATCATATTTCTTTTATATTAGGCGAAATATCACTTTTAATCATACTAGATATGACCCTTTTCACTTGCAATCCTACGCTTTACGTGTTCAACACCTTTAGTCCCAAAATCCTTTTTTAACATAAATGGTCCTGTTCCGTTAACAACTAACGGAAACGGCACGTCACTTGTGTTAGTCAACTGGAAGCTAGCGAAAAAAATAGAAGACCAAGCTTGTGTTCAATTTTTGGAGAGAAAAAAAGACGCTAAAAAAATACTTTTTAGCTATTTATATATGTAAATAACCCACAAACACCACACAACATTTTAATCTTTTTTTCATCATTTAATCTTGAGAGCAATAGGCCAAAAGATGTCACAAACATTTCAAAATATTTCAAATTATAATATTGAGTACTCACAACAAAAAGTTTATAAATTAGATTTATATATATATTGATATATATATTTATATATTTCTTTTTATATTTAGCAATTTCTTATCTATTTGTTTTCCTTAAATGTATATCTTGATCTGAAATTTAATTTAAAATTAACGATGAAATTGATTAATTTTGAAGTTTGAACATATTGACGTGTGCAAATTCTTATTTTATATATTTTATTTGAACGTATTCTTTAAATTAGGGATAAATTATATTGACACTCCCTCGGGGTAAGATAAGATACACAAATACTCTAATGTAAAATTACAGCTACATCTCTTGAGGTCATAGTTGCAATTACAACTACACCCTTTATTCAAATGCAAAACTTACACAAACATTTCCCTGAAAAACGTTATACTAACATCCCTCCCCCTATTCAAATGTAAAACTTACACAAACACCTCTTGAAAAACATTACACTAACACTCCTTAGGGGATGTAGTTATAATTTTGTAAAATATAAAAGGCATTTGTGTAATTTAACCTAAATTATCTCAGAAGCTATAAATATAATTTACCCTTAATTTAGAATTTAATGTGTATATATTCATATATTATAGTCGATTTTTAACTTTAAATATATGAAATAACGTAATAAATCGTTTTTCATAAATAAATAAGTTGTTTTCTATTTGATGCCCCAAAAACACATCCAAGTCGCCACAAATCTTCCCCATTCACCCCACATTACAACCCCAAATTTCTGAATTTCAATCCCATTGGAATCCCTAAGTTGAATTCATTGAAAATGTGAGAAAATTTAGCCCCTAATTCAGAAAGAAAACACACCCCTTGAAAACTGTCCAAGTAAAAATTGCTGCCCCCAGTATTCTTTGGGGATAAGAAAGCCACCTCCTCAATCCAATTCGAACTGCAATCAACGCTTGAGAAACTCCCATGTGTACGTACCGGATGCTTCCACAGAAAAGTTCATGATCCTCGTCACTTCAAACTATCCAATCAGAGTTCACTATTCCATTTCTGAAGGATCGCGCTCGCCTATATATCGCGAAAACTGCGTTTGCAGTGTTCACAGCGCTCGAAGCATTTTGATAATCCCCAGTTATACCCGGGTTCTGTTTTTTTTCTCTCGCTAGCAATTCGGTGTTGATTTTGTGATGTCGGCGACTGGAGAAGTCGAGCAACCCACTGCGGAGCAGCCAATAGTGGCTGAGAAGCCTGCCGCGGCGGAGAAGCCCGTTAAGGAGAAGAAAACGAAGGCGGGCGCCGTTAAGGAGAAGAAACCGAAGGCGGCCGCCAAGGAGAAGAAGGCTAAGACCACCAAAACCGCCTCTCACCCACCTTACTTTGAGGTATATTCGTCTCGTTTTTGCCTCGTGAATCCTTACTTTTCTTGTTAATAAGATCAGATTTTAGCATTTATCTGATTGTTAATGCTGAAGTTTGGTTTCCTTTTATTTTTCCCACTGTTATTAGAATTGAAATTCACGGGATTTTTTTCTGAAATTTTGTTCTGAATTGTTGTTTCTTTGCCAATTGCGCAGATGATCAAGGAGGCTCTGTTGGCATTGAATGAGAAGAGCGGATCGAGCCCGTACGCCATCGCAAAGTACATGGAAGAGAAGCACAAGGCCGTGCTGCCGGCGAATTTCAGGAAAATTCTGGGCCTCCAATTGAAGAACTCTGCAACAAAGGGAAAACTCATCAAAATCAAGGCTTCCTACAAGTTATCCGAGTCCGGAAAGACGGACAAGCCCGCTGCCGCGAAGCCCGCCGCCAAGAAATCCACCGTCCCGACAGCAGACACCAAGAAGCCCAGAACAGCCCGAGCCACTGCGGCTGGAACGAAGAGGAAGGCGGAGGGAGTGAAGAAGGTGGCGGCAAAGAAGGCCGCAAAGAAGGCAACTCCGGCGAAGGCGAAGCAGCCCAAAAGCATAAAATCTCCTGCTGCCAAGAAGGCCAAGAAAGCTTCTGCTGCTTAGTTTTGTGGATTGGTGTGTAGCTCTTAGGGGTGGGGGGTTGTGAATATGTGCATGGGTTAATCTAGTTTGTTCATAGGGGTGTAGTGAATACATATGATGATGTGTTTTTGTGATCTCGGTGGAGTTTCTGCTAATGGAATAACTATTTTACAAGTTTTTGCTTTAGAATTTGTGTTCTTGTTATTGGGTATTTTCGTTTTTGTGTGGAGTTTCTGGAGAATTGGTGGGGTGAGTTAAGAAGAAAGGAGAGAGCGAGGCAGCATCATAAGTTTTGGTGAATTCCCGGCCAGTGACGACCATGTGTTCGTAGGGGGCCTACATGATTGACAAGCGGGTGTGGTGGAGACCTGCAAAAGGGTATCAAGAATTGAAACTGACCAACGAGGATTTTGATGGAAAAGAAAGGAAAATTGGTTTAGAATCTTGTCAGCCATGCCAAGGATGAGTCGGAAATTTTAGTTCGAATTGGATTAAAAATATATTATATTTATTATATAAATAATATTAATTTTTTTTAAAAAATAATCAATTATATAGAAATAAAGCTCTTGATTAGGTTTGATTTTATATAACTTTTCACACTTTATATACTCATACATATTTACTAAAACAATATGTATATACATATAATATGTGTATATATGAATTATATATACCTATACTATATTAAATAATCTATACCTATATTAAAAAGAAGACCTTTTTATCACAAACGGTTACCAATTTTATTATTATGTCAATAATATGTCTAAGTTAATTTTTTATTCTTTTGTTGTTGTTTTTCTTTCTTTCTTTTTATAGAAATATGATGCGTTGATTTATATATAGATATATATATTTATTTATTTATAATATATTTTAAAACATACAATATTATTAATTATATGCAAACAGAGATGACATGCCACAATGGACAATTATAAAAAAGAAAACCCCTTCTCGCTTACAAATATCAGTTACTTACGCCGTGACACTAATTTTTTAAATTACCAAAAATGTTCTTATGTATTTTCAATCACTGCTACTCAAATTATTCTTCTCATCTATATTATCTATATTATATATAATATTTCTAAATATTTTATATATTTATTTATTTTTGAATGTAATGTGTTGGTTTATATATATTATTTTTATTAATAACATATTTTAAAGTGTAAATAATAATTTATTATATGCACGTAGGAACAATGTGACATAATAGCTAGAACTAATAAAAAGAAAATTATATTTTTACTCACAAATAATGGTTACTTACACCGCGATATCAAATTTTCAAATTATCAAAAATATCCTAATGTCATTTTCTAGCACCCCTACTCAAATTTCTTCTCATCTGTATATCTATATTATCTGTCTATATTAATATAAAAAATAAGGATTTTTTTTTACTCACAAATAACAGTTTGGGATAGCGCGATACCAAATTTTTTATGTCGATAACATTCACAAGTTAATTTTTTTATTTACTTATTTGTTTCTTTAAATGTGATATATCAATTTATATATTTTATTTTATGTAAGATATATTTTAAAGCGTAAAAATATTATTTACTATATGCACGCAAAGACGGCGTGCTATAACAATTAGTAAAAAATAAAGATTCTCTACACTCACAAACGGTGGTTTATAACACCGTTGTATCAATTTTTTTTTTAATAAGATTTATAGCTATACTATATATTAAAAAAAAAATAAACCCATTTTTACTCACAAAGGGTGATTACTTACTCTGCAATACCAATTTTTCAAATTTACAAAAAATATCCCTTATATATATTTCAATCACCTCTACTCAAATTCTTCTTCTCACTATATATCTGTACTAATATAAAAAAGAAAGATCTTTTTTCACTTACAAATGATGATTTGTGACACATCGACATCAATTTTTTTCTTGTTGATAATGCCTTTAAGTTAATTTTATTTATTTATTTATATATTATTTAAAATATGATATATTGGTTTAGATATTTTATTATTATAATAATATATTTTAAACTGTAAAGAATATTTATTATATGCACGCAGAAATGACGTGCCATAACAGCTAGTACTAATAAAAAACACACATGTTTTTACCTACAAATAGCGATTCTTTACAATACAACACGAACTTTTCAAATTACCAAAAATATTCTTAATGTCTTTTTCAAGTACTCCTACTCAAATTTCTATTCTCATCTATATATCGATCTATACTATCTATCTATATCTATACTACATCCATACTCATAAATAGCGGTCAATGACATTACTTTATCAATCTTTTATGAAGTAAAAAATGTCATTCAACTAATAAGATAACCAACTTATTCAAATTCTCAAATCATACATTAACTAATAAATTAATTTTTTTTATTTATTTATTATTTAATGTAATGTTGGTTTGTAAATTTACTCTTATTTATATATATAGTTTAAAATGTGAAAAATTATTTATTATATATGCACACAAAAACAACGTAATACAATGGCCAACAATAATAAAAAAACACATCTGCAAGAATGCCTTCTATCCCAATTCATTCCTTGTTGAATTTGCAGTTGGACATCAATTTTAACCAAACACAACAATTGAATGGGTGTTTGCATTAAATTTTTTCTTTTGTGAGGGAACTAAGAGAGTGTTCATAAGCTCCTTTTAACATATTTTATAAGATATTTGAGAGTTTATAAATTTTAAATTTTATTTTTTAAATTTTTCTTAAAAAAATTATAAAATTTTAAAATAAAATATTTTGGATCTTATAAGCTTTCTGGAAAAAGATAAAATTTTTAATTTTTTTATAATATCTTATAAGCTCTATAGAATTATATATTTTGAAATATAACAATCATTATTCATACATGCACCCCCCCTCTCTCTCTCTCACACACATGCACAAATTTATTGACCATTTTACCCTTCAAAGAGTCAAAATTCAGCCACAATTTCACCGAAAAATGGTCAGAGGGACCAGACTGAGACAAAAATTAAAATTTGAGGATGTTAAAGCCAAGAAATGAAGTTGAGGGACTAAAGTAATTTTAAATGAAAATTTAAGGGACCAAATATAATATTTACCCTAAAGAATTTAATTACTATAAAAAGAGAGTATGCTTCAGATTTAATAATAAATTATTATAGTTAAACAAAAATAAGATTGGTATTGCTATTATATTTATTCAAAAAATATAAATTCAAGATATTGTAAATTATACGAATAGAAGTATATATATAGTCATTTCTTAAACAAAGAAAATATCAATTATATATCTATGTTAAGATTCAACTAGCATGAATGTACATATGTACTGTTGTTGTTCAAAAGTTTAGATAATAATTCGTTTTTTTTATTATCGTAAGAAAAATTATCTATTAAGTTTTTACTTGGAGTTAAATTAATGTATACTATTTATAAAAGTATTTTAAAAATATTTAAATATAAAATATGTCAAGAAATAATAACTTATTTAGTTTTAATGGTATCTTGTCCTATTTGATCATTTTACCAATAAAAAGATCCTATTATGCAATACACCGTAACATCTTATAATATCCTTCCGCATCTTATAAATTTTAACATTTTATTTTATCCAAATACTTTAGAAACTTATTTCTAAAATAAGATCCAACATCTTATCAGATATAAAAAACCTTAGCCAAACACCCTCTTAAGTTGTGGAAAAACTGTAAGTTAAAAATAATAGTAAAAGTTGGGAGTGTTTGAAAATAAAAATTAAAAGTGTAAAAAGATTGACATCAGAGTGTTTGAAAGAACAGTTATTGAATACTGTAAAAATTGGTAAAAAACTGCTTATAATTTTTTATTTAAATCAACGTAATTTAAACAGATTGAATATAGAAACTATAAAACAAAAACACAGTTGCTAATGATGATGATAGCTATGGTTATTGCGGTGGATGACAAAATTTTGCACCTGGAGGAATTATTTTGCGAGGTCTAATACAAGGCTGATAATATTTTGAGTCGAGTCGAACATGTTTTTATTTAAATTTTTATTATTATGAAGTTTTGAAAATTGCGTTCAAATTTGATTTGATTGTTGATCTAATCGAGCTAAACGAGCTTTAATTTAGATCAAAGACGAGTAATTTGATTTTTTTTAATATTTTATTATCTTTATTTTAATCAAATTGAGTTTGAAAGTTTAGCAAACAAAGATGATAAGCAAGACTCGCTACTGATAAACAACTAATGGAAATTGGATAAACATTAGGATAAATTTTAAAAAGAAAAATGCGAATGAAGCATTGTTCTATTGGTAAGGTTGAGACCTTATATTTAAAAGGTTGTGAGTTCGAGCCCATGAATGCATGTGGACTCACTAGAAGATATGTGACTTTTCATTATGGTTAAAAGTAAAATTTTTTGAAAGATATTAATTAACCACGGCCGCGAAACAACTATTTACCTATTGTTTCTGCAAATGAAGCCAAACATTTGCTACAGTTAATTACTATGGCGAATATTTCGATCATAGGTAAAACCGCAACGAATGTTAATTGACCGTGGCCAAAAGTTAAGTTTTTACATCGACTTTATCTGACCGTGATAGATTTTATTAATTTACTATGATTTTCAACCCGTAGTAATTTAGAGTATAGCGAATAATCAAATTTTTCTTCTTTTAGTGATATATGTTTCCTTGCATAATAATTTGTTGTTTTCTTATGTCGCTAATTTGAATTTATTTATCGACTTGAATTATTAATATATTAAATATATTTTTAAATTAATGTATATTCAATGAAGTAATGAATCATATATTATCAAAAAAAAAAATAAAAAGGTGGACTGTGATCCCTGTATATAGGCAGTCTCTTATGGGTGATAACCCTTTAGGTAAAAGGGCTTTGAAACTAGGCCTTCTTAGTTGGGTTCTTCACATGGACTTTTGGCTTCTGGCTGTTAGATTTTTAGCTTAAGATTCTGGGCCTGTCATACATGAGGGAGCTGGCCCAATATTTTATCGTGCCATGTCGAAAATTTTGTTAAGGTTACGTTTGGATTGATGGATTATACTGTGTGACGTCAAAGTGGGATAAAAAGGTAAAAACAAACCTTAATTAGATATAAATGGATATATTTCTGACAATGATTTTTCTTTTATTTTTTTTTGAGTTTTTAACATTCACGTTCAAATTCTGACTCGAGTATCAAAATATTGGTAATTATCAATGAATTTAGCAAGGAATAATAATTTGAAGTTTTGGTGATTTTAAAATCAATTTAAAAAACGAAATATTTCCTTGTTATAATTAGAAAGGAAATTTAACATTGTAAAACTTCATAGCAGGCCCTGGTAAAAAAAATTCAAAAGTTCCGCGCAAAAAATTTACAATCTTTGTTAGTAAAATTTCTAGCAAAATCAACAACAAAAAAGTTCGACCCGAGCTAATTACCAAGTAAATATTTTCTTGCTAATTTCACTATTTTGCAAGGAATTTATATTGTTACTGATGCCATTATTTTTTATAGTGTATTTTATTCGATTTAAAGACGGAACAATAATCAGAACGTCATAATATTTATTCAATTGAAAACAGAGAATTATATCTACAAATATTTGAACAAATGAAGGAATAACAACTAATCTATGTATATATATATATACACACAAATTTGAACTCCTTGATCCATGTGTTGATGAGTGGTCCAAAGGGTTTCATGTCCAGGACAACTGCTGCAACACACAAACCAAATAAGCTGTATTTTAATAGAGGAAGTTTGAAGATATGTATAAATAAGGTTATCTTGATGTAATAAAAAAGGTGATGCAGCTATATATATATATATATATCCAAATGCTGCGTGCTGTGGTAGCAATCATTGATTCCCACAAGAAATATAAAGCCCTCTCTTCCTCATCAACTCTTTCACAAATAGCTATAGCTTTTCAACAATATGTCTTTTTCAAAATAAGTTTTAATTTCTACACAATACGTATCGTCCAATTTAGGAATTTTTTCGATGTGGGATCTTACATTAATATATTGCAATTATTATTTATTATCTTTACACTCGATTTATATATATATTTGGGTAAGTTAAATTGAAACTCTCTTGAAATTAGGTTTAATGATACAAATAGTCCTTATTATTTATAAAGTTACAAGTATACTATTAAGGTTGTAGTTGTAATTACAAATATATCTTATATCCAGTGACAAAACTTTAAACAAACACATCTTAAGATACATGATACATTACACCAACAGTACTCCATCAGGGAGTCTTTTACAAAAGGCAAGTAATATTTGTGTAATTAGAGTTAATTTCAAGGGGTGTTGATCATAATTTATCCATTTCGTTTTATTCCTCATAAAACCAACGGCCCTTTAATCATTTTTTTTAATGGTAAATTTAATACAACCAGAAAACTCGTTATGCAACTTTTCGGTCAAATTGACTGAAGGGGGACATTTGACACTTTTAGTTTTCTACTTTAATGGAATTTTTAAAATGGTCCCAGAATTGAAAAAAGTTTAGTCCTCTATTTTACCGGATTTTCAAAACAGTTTCAAAATTCAAAAAGCTTGACACATTTAGTCATCTACTTTACGGGATTTATAGAATTAAATGTGTCGATTTGTTTCAATTTTAAACCTAATTTGAAAATTTCATAAAGCATATGACCAAATATATCGAGTTCTTTCAATTTTATAATTATTTTTCAAATTTCATAAAGCAGAGGAGTAAAATATTAAACCCACTATTTTATGAAACTGAAAATGTAATTTCATTGACTGAAGTTAGAGAATTAAAATTATATATATATATATATATATATATATATATATAAAGGAAAAAATATTTATATATATATATATATATATATATATAATTTTAATTCTCTCACTTCAGTCAATGAAATTACATTTTCAGTTTCATAAAATAGTGGGTTTAATATTTTACTCCTCTGCTTTATGAAATTTGAAAAATAATTATAAAATTGAAAGAACTCGATATATTTGGTCATATGCTTTATGAAATTTTCAAATTAGGTTTAAAATTGAAACAAATCGACACATTTAATTCTATAAATCCCGTAAAGTAGATGACTCCCCCCCCCAATTTTACCATAAGAAACTATCTAAAGAAAATAAAGGGTGCTTTTAATTATATTTGTTTTATTACAAGATTAATTCATAATTCAAAAAAAAAAAAAACAAAAATCAGCTGCCGTACATAATTAATTATATTTGTTTTATTAAATGCGATTGATATTGTAAAACGAATACATAATTTTTACGATTAGGATTATCGTTCGTCGATGTTAATATTCTTTTTACTAAAGTCGAATTCTTCTTGTTATTATTTTTCGCAAACCACAAAGCAACAAAGCAACAAACCATCTAATTGTCTCCAACTCTTATTGATGTCTCAAAGTGTTTATAGGTAGTTTCAATGTGCCTCAAATATACAAAACCTAAAACAGAATAGTGTCAATGTAAAGTCCAAAGTTAGTGTGTGTATGTTGGGGGGTGGGAGGGGGGGGGGGGGGGGGGGAAATGGGGGAAATAGAATAGAAGCTGCACAGCGCACGCTAGACAGGCAATGGCCCCACGGGGAGTATATATAGTACCCCCTCTAATTTGACCTATTTCTCTTAATTACTTTTATTTTGTTTATTTTTTTATAATGTTGAATATTAATGATTTTTTCTTTTTTTTTTATTGAGTTGGTATTGGATATTGTTATATTCTTTTCACACTGAAATTGTTTGTGCTTTTTTGACCTTCGTGTTCCTGTTTTTCTTGTCATAATTATGGCCATTTTCCTTGGTTGTATTTCAGTTGCAATTCCTATTATATTTTCTGTTTTATTTTACATGTATAGGTTGTGCGATTAAGAATACATCATGAATTTTATTTAAATTTTTTTTATGTAATATCTGAAATAAAATAAATGATACAATATGAATTGTAATAGAAAATTCAATTTAATTTTTTTGGGCTAAATCTAAATTAACTCACTATGAAAATTAAAATAGGTATATATTTTTCTAAATTTTAAAAAAATATAAAAAAGGTATCTAAGCATTTTGAGAAGAAAAAAAGATAGAAACATATAATCCCTTCCTCCTTGTTAATTATGTGTTTCGATTGGAGAGGAAAGTGTTTGATTAAGCTTATATGAAATATATTATAAGTTCCTGCATTTTATAAGATATTTTAAAATTTTAAAAATATTTAATTTTATCGTAAGAATAAGTTTTTAAAATGTTTGAATAAATAAAATATTAGAGTATTTGACATAATAAATAAAGTATTAGAGTATTTGACATAAATATTTTGTCGAACGATTTTAAAAAACTTATAAGCTCTCAAACATTTTATAAAATATTTTGATGAGCTTATAAGCTTAGCCGAACAACTAATATTTTAATAACTAATACTCGCACTTTTGAGGTAAAAATGTTTGGTACATATTTTGTACCACACTACCTATGAAGTATATGTAACACTTGAAGAACATTTCACTAAGATTCGTAGCACAAAACCTGAAAATTCCTATAATATCATATAAAAATATTATAAATATTATCTCGAAAATGTATCATATATCATCCTAACTTAAATAATATAGTGATAAATAATAAAAATGTCTAGCATTAATTTAAAGTAATTAAGTATGACAAATGATGTATATTGGTAAAAAATATCAACCTGTAAGGGTAAAAAAGTAATTTAATATACATGTGGGACATGTTAAACAACTGAGACCTACCATACAGTATAACTTCCAACTCTACTATAAATACAAAAAATATTAATTTTTAAGCAAACCACTATTCATTGATAGTGACCGTTTTTTCTTGCTCGAAAATTGTGTTTCACCTGGTGCATAATTGTGCAGTAGGTAAAATTCTCAATTTTATCCCTTCGTAAAATAATATAAAAATTAATCCTAAAAGATGCTTTTTGTATTTGTATTCCAGTCATGTATGTATGTGAACTTTTCACCACAACTTTTAAAATAAATTTAGAACATAACGTGAACTTTTCACCGTAACTTTGAACAGAAAGTAATAATATATTAATATATAATACTAATATATGTAGGTAAAAAATAACTCCCAACTTGTATTTATTAATTAATTAGGATAATGAAAAGGGAGGTTAAAAACTTTTAACTTTAGATGAAGAGAAAGTCATATTGACAATTAGTACTTAATGATGATTAGGGCTACCCTATTTATGCCACCCCTAAGTACATAGAAGCTACTAAAAAGAAGAACAAAACTTTGACAAAAAATAATTTTAATTTTGTTTTTTTTTCTTTATCCTTCTTTTCTGCCGAAATTACTAAATATGTTCTAAATTCGTGAAAATTTAAAATATATAGGACTATTTTGTAATTCTAATAATGTAATGGACTAAAATGCCAAACATAGATCACTGGAGGATGGAAAAAGCAATTTGTAATTTCATTTTTATATAATTAATATTAGCTTTTCTATCTTATGTTTACTTGTATAAAAACAAAATATATTTTAAATATTTTGTGGCTCAAATCCAGCAAGATCATTGAAATTAAGACATTTGTTTCTTAACGTACGGATGTAGGTATTCAGTCTCTTTTAATAGTAATATTTATTTGCTTTGAAATTATTGATTGATTTTGAAATATTAATTTATTTGCTTTAAAGTTATTGATTAATTTATAAATATTGATGTATTGATTACTAAAAATGTTGTAATTATATGTTTATTAAATTCAAAATATGAATGTATTTCAAAAAAGTTATACAA
This sequence comes from Sesamum indicum, assembly GCF_000512975.1. Taxonomy (NCBI): domain Eukaryota; kingdom Viridiplantae; phylum Streptophyta; class Magnoliopsida; order Lamiales; family Pedaliaceae; genus Sesamum; species Sesamum indicum. Next base: position 7,066,091 of record NC_026159.1, on the reverse strand, counting down.
CTCTATCTAAATAGAAACATCTTGCTTTATGAGATGCCATACCTATTTAATGTAGTTTTTTCATCTACATTAGATGGCTCATTTTTTTAATGGAAAATGATTTGTTTAGCTCTTTAAGTTTGCTTGCTATTATATTTAGTTCTTTAAATTTACTCGTTTTAATTTTAGTATGATAACTTTTAAAATTATCTAATTTTAGTCATTTGATATAATTTCGGATAATTTTACCTCTACACAACTTTTCAAGATCAAATTTAATCCATATATATTCGTTCATATGGCATCTCCTAACTAATGTTCGCTTAAAATGGTATAAGAGTTTATGTTTATTAAAAAAATATTTGTTTGTATTACACTTAGAGCATGAGTGGATTATTAGTCTTCATCATCAAAACAACAAAAGAGTAATAAATTAGGTTAAAGGACCAAATATACGTAAAATTAATAGATAAAAAACTAAATCTTATATTACCAAAGATAAATGATCAAATGAATTCAGAACAAAGTTATAGGATGAAAATTTTCTTTTTTCTTTTTTTAATTGAAGAGTTAGATACAACAATTCTTGTGAAACACTCACAACAAAAAAACACTTTTGAAAAAAAAAAATAAAAATCTTAAACTCTTAAAGAAGGCTATGTAGAATCTCAAGAGAGATAATAAAGGTTTTTTTTTTATTTATTTAAATTTTTTACGCACATGACCCAATTAACACCCTCATGTAAGCACCCACTAGATTTGAATTCAAGATATTTCATAGAAAATTTTGAGTCCAAATTATTGGGCTTAACCCTAGAGAACCAGGGAGTCAATGAGCTTATATTTTTTCAATAGTTCAAGGGTTATATTATTTTTTTTTTCTTAACGGGTTTTTTTTAATCTACTATTGTTTCTATAATGGATTTGCAAAAAGTTTTCTTATAATATAGTGCCGAAATTGATTAAATTTCCTGCAATAATCAAACCCTCAAAAAGGTTTGGCCGAGCAGGTCCAAACTAAAATATTCTTATGGACAAATTTTTGTTCGGATCAAATTTGGTCGAATCGAACTAACCACAAAACAAATGTATTGCACCTCCTATTTGATTGATTATTTTTTCTAAACTGTATATCAATTATACGACAAGTTTATTGTACTTGCATACATGGATGAAGTTTAATTAGCTCGCACCAAAAGTAAATAGACATATATATATATATATATATATATATATACAGAGAGTTAATCTTAAACTTCTTTTATAATTTCCCAACCAAACATGTTCACAAAAATTTTATATATTTGTAATATATATATTTATATATATGTATGTAACTCAATCAACTGGCATAAAACAATGCCATGATCATATCTCCATAATCCCACAACAATTCATTTATTAAATATGCAAATCCCAAAATCACAATCAGTAGTTGAGAGTTCACTAAGCTTCGGGCCCGCAGATTCTTCCCTACCACTTTGCAGTAGCAGCAGTCCGAAATCATCGACGCCGCTCTCAAAGCTCGGCCCAACGACGTTGACCTCGTCGTATCCGTCACCGTGGCTGAGCTGAGACGCCACGAATTTGTCGAGGTCCCTCCAATCCGTCACCTTCTTTGATGTACTGCTAATTCCCCTCATCATGTACTTGTCACTAGCATCTTCTTCGTTGTTATTCGTTTCTGTGGCGATTGATGTCGAGCCAGGCCTCTTGATCTGCGGCAGTGATGGGCTCTCAAGCTGTGGGAGCTGCACGAATTGATCGGACTGTACGAAATGTAGACTTTCGGTGGCTTCGGTCTCTTGCTTGCAGATCAAGTTCTGGGCTCGAAAGGATGAGGGCTGCGGCTGCTGATGTTGCCTAGCTATGTAATTGATGGACTCCGCTATTGAGCTAACACCCGTAGATTCTTCGTAGTAGTATGTCGAGTCCCAGCCTTCGTTGATGCTCTTCGTTTGCCCTGTCGATCGTTTCTTGAAAGCCCGGCAAACCACCCACCCCTCTTCCTGCGAAAAGTTCACTATTATGTATAAGGGTACTACTACAAGAAAATGGATTACTATCTAAGTTGCAATATGTACTCATTGTAAATCGATACTATCGACTCCGTCAAATGAATCAGTGTGAAAGTTTAAGTTATTGAGCATTATTAATCAATATTTGTTAGAATCTTTAGCTATGGTCAAAATATTTATCATAAATTTCGACTATGTTTGACGAAAGGAGTGTAGACTGCAGAAGGGTCAAATGTGGGTAGAACGAAAAAGAAAGGGCACTTTTCTTTTGGAAATGTTGAAGTTGTAAGGAAAACTCATGCAAGGAAAGTTGGTCTAAATGGAGAGCACACTCATTTGCGGAAAAGTAGTGACTTTTTGACTTAGAGGCGTTAAGGCATCAACAGTGAAACAAATTGCATGTAATGGGACATGCAAAGTGAAGCAGATAAAAAAGATTAAAGGTTTGCTTGCATGCCTTACAAGCCGGGGAAAATTGGGCCCTATATATGGATAGAGAAATCATTGTCTATGTATTTAAATAATCTATGCATCGTTTCACTTATTTTTTGGCAAGACCATAAACAGGAATTAAGATAATATTCTTCAATTTTACAGTAAGTATATGTTGTCTTCTCACTAATAGTTACAGTTTGGTGCGCCATGCCATTCACAATTATCACAAGGACCAATCACTTAGACCCCTAAACAACAAATACAAGCGTTTACGTCTCGCCAACTTTATATTTGAGAATAATTTTTCTGAGTTCCTATTGATTAAAACAATGAGAATTCAAAATATCGACACTGTTCGTACGCATCGTTGCACTAGCCCAATAAATTTATTTGTTTTCTTGACGATGTCTTGATATTTCATGACTAACTAGAAGTTGAAGAAGAACACACATACATAGAAGAAGGTAGCGATTTTTTGAAGAAAAAAGGATATAATCAAGAAACTTGCCTGTGGAGGGCCATTCTCTTCAGATTCAAGCCTATATTCGTGCATGATCCAGTCAGTTTTCTGACCATTAGGAGCCCTTCCTTTGTAGAAGACGAGGGTTTTCCGCATGCCAATGAGCTTCGTCCGGTCGTAGACGGCCTTATCTCTTCCGGTAGCCTTCCAAAACCCTGCCATGGTAGCCCTGTTCGTCCTTGTCCCCGTTGGATACTTCTTGTCCTTGTGGCTGAAGAAATACCACTCGTTCTGCTCCTCATATCCGATTCGACATTTATCTGTTTCATACTACAGTTTCCATGATCTCCCTCAAAACCAGAAAAACAAGAACAAATTAAGAAAAACAGTCCTTTTGTGCTATATATTATTTATCTTTGCTCCCTATTCAGGACCTGATTGAATTTTCTATTCCAAACAGACACAACAACGTCAAAATGCTTATACATGTGGAGTTGCATTAAGAAACCCTAATTGCTGACCACATCCGTAAAACAAAAACCGACGAGCTAAGGTAGCTTGCTGGTAAGCACCTTCGACCCGTAACCTATAATTAGGCTACGGGTTCGTATCAGAGTCGGCCAAACAATCGGTCTTTGATCCTCCTTCAAAAAATATTAGAAAACACGCGCGCGCACACAGACGCACATTTTTCCACATAACTAATTTACCTTGAAGATCCCATGGCTCAATCCTGTACAGATCAATATCTCTTATAACATCAAGATCGATCTTCTGGGACGCAACCTTCTTCCGAAGATAGTACCCGACGAGCTCTTCGTCCGTGGGATGGAACCGAAAACCGGGCGGAACGCAGGATTCCGTGGTTGTATCCATCGTTCAAGCTCTGCATAAAACTCAGAACCAATTGTGCATACAAGTCAACTTAACAGTATATATCGAACTTTTACTACACCATCATCTCAGAATTATATCCAAGAAGAGATATATACAGGGCAAGAAGAGAAGAAAAATTACTTAGAAAAAAATAAATAAATAAAGGGAAGAGGCAAAAAGATGAGAGGGAATTATGAACCCTACATATGAAAAGGTGACAAGTGCTACTCAGATATAATGATCAGCTCATTTGCTGGTGAGCAATGGCTTGACATTTTATCTCTAAAAGGTAATGAACGCGTGTTTTGACAACGCTTTTTTTTTTTTTTTTAAATAAATTTTGGTGGTGTTTGGTTCTTAGAATAAGAGAGAACGGGAATAATGAGAGGTTAGGAGATGGAAAACGGACAAGTAATGATGTTGTCTTGTGTGTTGTGCTTGTGAGTGTAAATGACACTTCATCAACTTACTTATATAGAGATATATCTCTATATATGCATGTATAATTTAGAATATGAAAAAAATATTTTTTTAGTTTTATAAAATAAGAGTAAAATTTTTTTTGGTACCACAATTATAGCAAGTGACGTTTTTAGTCTCGTCAAACTTAAAATCACGTCTTTTTAGTCTCAAATAATTTTTAGTCCCAAAACCACAATTCACATGATATTTTGAATTAAAAAAACGTGATTACAAGTTTTATGGGACTAAAAGCGACACATGTTTACCCTTATTTTATGGGACTAAATGAAAAATTAGTTGGGGGGGGGGGGGGGGTTCTTGGTGGAATTTTGGCCTTAAGATTCATCACATTGGTTCTATCTTGTATGGTCTATATGAGATTTGCACTTATGGATTTTATATGAATCGATGGTTGTGATGTATCCGAACTTTTGGTTGAAATATATCGTAACAAAGAAAGTTGCAAGTTTAGTTGTAATTTAAAGTTATGGATGTTAAAAAAAATTAAAACTAAAAATCAGAATTTGAGTGATTAAGAAAAAAATTATATCTACGTATGATTTTTACTAATAAATTGTAAAAGTTGATAGAAAGAAAATTATAACTTTTTATTTACATTTAAACAGTTTAAAAGTATATTGTAAATTAAAATAATTTTGAACAACAAATTGATAATCATTTAAACTATTGCAGACACCCTTTAATAGATTTAAGCTTCTAAGTTTTTTATATTAATATTCAAAAAATATTTTAGGTAGTAGTTTATAAATTTGATCACATGATAGATCAAAATACACTTGCTCTTCAATTATATAATTACAAATTATATAATAAATATACTAACACTTGCTACATAATTTAATTGAATTAAATAATATAAACTTTCTTCTAAAAATAAGATTTTCCCCTCCCCCCTCATATAGCATCATATATATATATATGTACATATGAAGAAAAGAATCTTGCGAAAAACATTGTAACATTAATTAGAAGAGAAATGAATATTATATTTCGATGTTTCAAATGTTTAGAGCAATAGTACTAAATTAAGTATATATATATATATATGTATATGTTAATGAGATTAGTGGGAGAAGGGACATGAATGTTGGGTGACGTTAACTAAAAATAGAGCACGCGCCTGTTTGGGAGAGAGAGAGAGAGAGAGAGAGAGAGAGAGAGAGGAGAAAAAAGGAAAGAAGGGTGCAGAGAGAAAAGAACATTCTGAAGGGAATTTTGCAGGGTTTGATGTGTCCGTTTGGGAGATGGAGTCTGACCCTCTTGTCTGCTTGTCTCCAATTTACATGCCACATACTCTTCTTCCTCTTTTCCATAACCACATCGACAAACTCACACACACATGGATAGATACAGATTATACTGTATATGCACACACACACACACACATATGTAGCACATACAGTTCCGCTTCCACCATGGAATTTCTATGTGAAGTCTGCAAAACGTGTACTGTTCTGTGTGTTCATCTCTACACACACACATATACACATACATATATAAATAAAGACAAAAAACACACACACAAACACGCACAGAAAGATCTATGTTCAAGTGCAAATGTTGAAGGTCATGGTATTTACGCATGAATGAGTGAACCTTTGAACAAGAAGATGGACAACAACTCTCGTTCACTTTACCCCCAAAAATCATGGATTTGTACGTAGTACGTACGATCATAAGTAGATATTCCCATGCAAGAATGGAGAAAGCAGACATGCAGTACAGCAATAGCAATTACAGAGCTCACCTGTTTGCAGGGGGTATAGCTATAGTTGGAGCGATCTGTGGAGAAGAAGTGGACAAAAATAAGGAAGAAGAAGAAGACAATCAAAGAAAAAGGAATGAGAGAGAAGGCAGTAAATAAAGAGAGAGAGAGAGGTGATGAGGGACCGTTTGAATTGCGCATGGGTTCGATGGTTGTCCCCATTGCTGATCTCATCACTCTCTTGCTCATTACAAAACCCCATCTCCACCTCAACAATATTTTCACCCAGATCGATGTTACAAAACGTTTGATAAATTATTTGTAAAAATAATGTGAAAGATTTAAAGATGAAATGTTAAGAGCTTTTAGGATTAAACTTGTCAGGATTTTTTTTTTATTTCGTCACTACGTACAATGACTTTGATGATATTATTAGAAGCAATTAATATTCATAAAAAATATTGTTACTAATTAATAATATATATATTTACTGAGAACTTTGGAATTGTTACTAATTACATATATTTTTTGTATCTTACTGGCAACTTGTATAATTTAATTTTCTTCAAGTTAATTAGAATTTTATAGATTATTAGTGATATATTACAGGCTTCATAATCTTATAAATTCAAAAAATATTTTATAGAATATATAAAGAAAAAAATTATAATTTTAGTTTTGTAACTTAAGCGGATGGTATTTTCAGCCCTGTATGAATTGATTTTCGTAATTTGGTCCTATAACTTCGTAATTTTTGACAATTTTAGTCCTTTTTCGGCCAACTTGGCCGGGAATTACAATTACTTTCAATTTTAGTCTTGCAAATAAATTCATGTAGGACCAAAAATATTAACTCTCCTAACTTACAAGACTAAAAATGCAATTTAATTGAGACATGTGCAAATCACATGTAACTTTTCGGCCAAATTTGCCAGAAAAGGATGAATTATCAAAAAAAATTAATTTATAGGACTAAATTGTGAATATCAATTTGTGCAGGACCAAAAATATCACCCCCATAAGTTACAGAACTAAAATTATATTTTTTAAAATATAAATATATAAATCTTATAAATAAGTTTAGTCGAAAACTCTCTTAGGGAATGCTCGGGAAAAGTTCTATAAGAAAAAAAAAAGTCAGATGCAGCTGAATAAAAAATAGATAGTGGTTGTAAAAAAAAGTAAAAAGTAGATAAAAACTAAATTTGGCAGCATCTAGGAAAATTAAAAACACGTCTAAAATAAGCTTAACTGATTAAAGACCATTTTATCCTTATGTGTTGAAAGGATACTACTATTACTTAATATTTTGTTAATAATAAATTATTTTCTCTCAAAAATAATACATTTAATTTTCATTAGTATATTTATTGTTTATTTTATAAATATTTATCATTTATATTATTAAAATATTGAATACTAATAGATATTAATTTAATAATACTCCAACTAAAAAATATAATTATTCAATCATATACAATAAATAAAATAACTTGCATGATTAATGCAAAAAAATATTTTTTATTAATTAATCATAATAATTAAATTTATATTTTTCTATGATATATGAATACTATCAGATAACACAGAAAAAAATAAAAATTCTAAAATATCAAATATATGAGCACATACATTTTATTAGTTTTATACAATCCAAATTATTTGAAAATTCTAATATCAATTTTTAGATGTGCAATTTTAAAAATTAATAAAAAAAAGTGTAAATTCAAATTAAAATTATTATAACAAAGGTAAAAATAGTATAAATAAAAGAAGTTGAATTTATTTACGAAAAAATCAAAACAGCTAGAAGCACAAATTTGACTTAAAAATATTTATTTTTAAAAAATTTAAAAATAAAAGTTGATAATTTTAACACCTCAAAAATATTTTTTTTAAAAATCAAAATTAAAAAATATTTTTCAAAAACTCTTCCATAATCATTTCACCTTATATTTACTTTATGTGTGCATGACGTGGACTTCTTATTTACCACTTTCACTTAGGCTGTACTTTTTAAGTTAGTTTCTAAGTCTTTGGATGTATATATTTAATTACATCATAATACATTCTATTGGAACATCATTATTATTTGTTTTAGTTAAAAACAAATGTCTGCCCTCTACTAATATTTATGCTATGAAGTCTATAAAAAGTAGAAATTACATTTTATATCCCACAAGTTAGTTTTTTTATGATTTTGATTTTATTATTCGTAAATTTATCATATTGCATTTCATAACTGTAATATTTGCAGTTTTAGTGCCAAATCTTAGTTCCGTTAAATTATTACGGAAACAACACGTGCATGACACAATCACTGTTAAGTTTTGAGGGGAATTAAGGTTGTCTCCATTATATAGATACGTATGGATCGTTGATTTTAATCAGACCACTAAAGTTAGAGGAATTTAGCATCTCCCGTCCTATATTTCAGAGAATCAGTATACTTTTCATTTTATTAGTTAAGAAATTTTTATTAATGGTCCCATAAATTATAAAAATTTATGCTTTTAGCTCTTTTATCATATTGCGTCAGTATTTTGATGAAAAGAGCATGTGGCTGTTAGTTCTTTGGCCTTCTGGACAACGGCCACATGCTTAACACATGACATTTTTCTCTGAAATACTAATAGAATATGATGAAAGGATTAAAAATTGAGATTCTTAATTTGTAACTTATGGAATCACGTGAATGAAAATTCCGTGAATTATGGGATGAAAGTGTATGTACTGGTCTTAAGACAGGGGACGAAAATATTAAGTGCTTTAAAAAAACTTCGAATTACTTTAATTTTCAACTTTATTTTGTTGAATAGCGAGGAATTTCAATTTTTTTTTTAATATAGCGTCGTCTAAATTTCAATTCTCCATATTCGACACTCAAATTCAAATATATTAATCCAAATGCAGTCTCAGAAAATTATAAATGGAAAAACAAATTCATATATAAGAAAAATTAAACATGTTTAATTCGAATTGATATTTTAATTTTTTTAATTAGTGGATATTAACATCATTGGGCATTAGGCTTACTATTAATTAAAAAATAATGATATTTATATTCATATATGAAGCACTTGATGGCTATTAATTCTCATAATTAAATACTATAAAGTAAACTATATAATATATACTCTTATATATTTTAAAATTAAAAATCTTGGTCTTTTTTCTTTCTTTATTTTTTTTTTCAAAGTAATAAAGGTACAGTTTGACTAAGCGGAATTAAATTTAATATTGGCAACAATAATTTACAGTATTACTTTAAAAGTAATTATAATTGAAAATTAATTTTTATGACATAATTACTCTAATTGATGATAAGATAATGTTAATTAATTTAAATTAATTTGGAAAAGAATATTGAATTGGAGGCAAAGGTTATGAATGATTTGGGTGGACAAGTCCTTTGGAGAAGGAAGGTATATAAAAACAGTGGGAGTCTCATTTCTAGGCATAAAGTGCCACTTGGCGTCTTCTGATTGGGTACAACATTTAAGGTACTTTACGTAGAAGATAACCAACACCAAAAATATCCCTACCTACGTAGGGCTGCCTTTGGGACAATGTGGGCTTCCACGTCCAATTTTCAACTCTTTCAACAAAAATATATACATATATATATATATATATATATATATTAATCAAACATTAATCAGATGTTTTTGTTTTGCTTTTGTACCGTTCACTACAAAGATATTGATTATTTGCAACGATTTTAAATGATTACGATTGAAATGTCATAGTAAATTGGTGATAATTCATTTATATTTTCATCATGATTAATAAAAACTTGTGATGATCTCATGAATATTAGGTATGGTTCAAATATTTGTCATAATTTTTGATTATGATTAATAATTTGATCTCGTCTATTTGAAACAATAACTAATAGTCAATTGCATCGTTCTGGTGAATAATGATACACCATTTTTTTTTATCTTTTGATTATATTAATTTACTATAATAAAAAAGTCAATTTAATATATAAGTGCAAGACCGTATCAGAAATATAATATTTAATCATGAGTAATTGTTATGATTAATAATAAATAGTCATTGACCAAGGCAACAGAATGATTGTTGGATGTGGTTTCTATGAAGGTAGCTAACCGGCTAAAAATTAGAGCAAATATTTTTACCATAGCTCTTGGTTGTGATAAAAGCTTTTTTATGATGGAAAGTTAATATTTGCATCACTTTTTACTTAATCATAATTAATAATAATTATTTACCATAATTTTTAGTCATAATTATTACTACTGTAGCCAATAATAACTTTTTTTTCTAGTCCATAATATAATATCTACTCGAATATGGATCAATATATATACTTATTGACAAATTAATGAAGATTTCTAGTGTAGCCCTGATCGATGCTCATATATAATTGATTCTAGTTTATAATTGTGATGCGTGTAAAAATCACATGTATGAGACGATCCATGGACTTAGGATCTATTGGGCTGAATTCATTTGCAAGCATACAACGGGGACCTGCAAAAGAAATGAGTATTTTGATACTCAAGTCACTATTCAATTTATGGAGGCTTAATTTTATTTTCAGAAACATATTGGGCCTCGTTATGAGCATAGGGAAAAGATAGTTGGACTATATGCTTTCTTTAATAGGGCAAAATAGTCATTAATTAGGCCTAAGTGTCGAAACTGTTAATATTTTAAAAGTTGAAAGACTAAAATATAATTTCAATATGTTTAGGGACTGAAAATAAATTAATAGCAATATATGAGGACCAAAACTATAATTATCCCAAAAGAGACGTAAAGGTAAAATAAGGAGCTATAATAAAATAACAATAGAGAAAACCATGTGCGTGTTAGCTAGATTGCTTTTATGAGTGAGAAAAATGTTACCATACGTCAAAGGAGGAGGGCTAGGTTTAATAACGGTCAATCCCAGCAGATGAAAAGGCATGCTCCGAAAGGACTCCAGTTGGCGGTTTGCTTAGAGATAAGACCCATCAAGGGTTTGCAATTGTTAGCAAAAACATTTACGGATCCTAGTTGAGCGAACGATCTTCCAAGGTATATGCTCTTTGGGGGGATGCGCCCTGAGATTCCAGGAGGCAATTAGGGGGTGAGGCATATCCTCTCGTCTTTATCACAATCCACGTTGACGCCTTCATGCAAATGGCTGCCCGCCACTTAGGAACGATAGCCAACTCAATCATCTTGTCGGCACAAGATATTTTGGGTCAGTGAATCTGGGTCGTAGCCCACCTCTGATCAGCCTGCTGGCTTGGGATCTAGCCCATCAAGGGGCCATTCCCCCGGGGGCTCTATCGACTGAGCCTTTGAGCGGGTCAAACTATCTAATTAAGTTGGGCACAATAATTTTGGATGTAATTTATCCTTTTATATATATATATGTATGTAGAAAATAATAATCATTTATATATTTAATACATAAAATACCATGTATAGTATAAATTTAATGGTATTTTGGCCAGCTGCTGGACAAGATGTACCGAGGGCCATTACATGTAAGGAGTTGGATTCTCTATATGTTGAATCCGTCTATCGCCTAACATGAGCATTCATGGTAAGCATTGGTCTAAACTTTCCAAAGCAGGTAAGAATACATAATTCTATATATGTTTTCACTTTTGTGAAATACATATACTGCAAAACCAATCAAATGAACATGAAAACCACATATTAATCTTTCTGTAAAAAGATTAACTATCCTCACATAAAAAACCCCATGCATTATTTGCAAGTATCAATAATGAGACTGTGCTGCAAATTACTAGTTGATTATAATAATTCAACAGGTTCTTTAAATTAATAACCGTAAACGATTATCGATAATTAAAATTAATAAATTATAAACTTATATAAAATAAAATAATTACACCCACACAATAATGAGACTGAAACCTATTATCTTATAAAATTATAAAATTTCAATAGTAACCATATTATATATATATAAATATCATTGCCTCATAAATACCAACAACCATAATTTATACAGAATTGTTGTCACTGTATATTAAATTTACAAAATATTTTAATAGTCGGTGACAGATTATTTTAATATATAACATAATCAAATCAAATTATTCCTAAGTTTTGTAGGTTGATTGTGAATAGATTCTTTCTATACAGTTCTTAGTGAAAAAGGTGAAAGAGATGGTTAATTAGAGAGGGGGTGGGAGAGGAAGGGGCGGCAAAAGTGATGTGGACGCGGTTGCTCGCGGTGCGGTCGGCCATCACGCGGCGGACCGCATCATTCACTCTTAACACTTCCCCGTCCCCACCACCACCACCACCACCACCACCGCCGTGCCCTCTCCTTTTCTTGTACATATATATCCTCTTTAAGCAATACTTAGAAAATATGTAGTTCCTGATTTAGATAAGTCTTTCAGAGTATGTTATAAGATATTTTGGAATTTGTAAGATTATATAAACTCATATATTTTATTAAAGACAATAGCTTATAAGATAATAAATTTTATTTAAAAAAATTACTAAGGTATTTGAATAAAATAAAATCATGGAACTCGTAACGTGTTAGTAAAAAAAAATTTTATAATTAAACTGATTATTTCTGGCCTACATATAAGTTACTACCGTTTAAAAGATATGGTACGCCAGTACTTCATAGTCAAATATAATTAACGCAAAAACTCAAGTTTTAATCATTGTTAATCAAAATTTGTCATGATTTTAGTTGCTTCCAAAATCTTTTTTTTTATAAGTTTTAGCTATAATTAATACTTTGGTCTCGCCCGTAAAAACACCGATTCAAAATTATCGTGCACATATAATTAATTAGTTTTTACCAAAATTTGTTTGGATGTTATCAGCTCCTATCCTAAGTTAAGGTATATGCCGACATTTTCTAAACGATCTCTTAGTTTATGTTTTTCGATATAAAGGCATAGATGTCCTAACCTTTGCCCAATATGTATTTGGATATGACCGATTTTAATAGTAACGAATTATAAATTATTTGTATTTGTTATGGGAGATTAATTACTGTTGGTTGTTGATTAATTATTATTAATTTATTGTAAAATAAATAAAATCTTTTTATGAACAAATTTGATGGGTATACACTTGTAACCCTGCAATAAGACCAGATTTTCCTTCATTAAGGGCATTAAAGTCATTTCGTGACCAGGATCCGCGCCTCTTGTAACGGGCGGGTCGCGGAGGACCCGACCCGAAGTGCACAAACCGACTGAAGACCCGGACAATAGAAGCCGTTCGATCAGAACATGAGCCAGTAGGATAAGGCCACGTGGCCCAGTACTTGATACCCAACTGTGCTTTATAATTAGACCCCGATGCGCCATTATTGAGGTAACTATTGCGCATTTATTGAGTTAGAACTTTGAGATCGCATACAATTTTCTCAATCAACCTAACTTGAGCGTCGGAGACGTGCCCGATGAGCTCACGATTCGTGTTTTATTCTCAGGGAACCCGATATCTGATCTAGGAAGAGTTGGTCTATCTGCAGTGAGATCGTCTCAGGAGATCGCTAATTTCGACCAGGATCAAAATTATTCTCATACATCTTCACGTGTTAATATATTTTCACCATCGCAAAAAGATTATTTGATTGTAATAAGTCAATCAAATATAAATATCAATTTTCATTCAGTCTTTTGTGTTAATATTAGCAAATTCAGTGAATTTTGGCTAACGAAATGACTTATTTGTTAGACGAAAGGAAAACCTCAAAGGTGCTATAGACGAATTTTCTGAACCACAGGTGTAATAATTTAATAATTAATTACATAACAAACATTAGAAGTCTTAAAATACTTGCACTAACTCTTTTTTTTTTTTTCACTTGATCTTAATTAATCCTACATTCATCCACACTATAAAAAATGACCTTTTTTTTTCTTGTTATGGTTAATTAGTATAGTTTAGAAATAAAAAAATCTTGACAAATACTAATGATTATTAGTTGTTATTCTTAATACAAAATAAATATATTAGCCATAGTTAAAATATATGTCAAATATTTTGAGTATAAGAAAAATCATGATAAATATTGATTAACTGTGGTTAAAATTTAAAAATTTTTATGAATGTCATTTAACTATGATTTATAATATAGGAAATAAAAATATTGCAGATTCTCAATTTGGTTCTTTGTACAAGTCTAAAATTGGCGTACTTAGGTAGTCTCTCTCTCTCTCTCACACACACACAGACACCCATATTCTATTGATGATACTAACACTTTTGACAAAGACATTCCTCCAAACAAATCCATCTCTCTCTCTCTTTCAATGAATACAAACACACCTTACTCCCTTATAATTCCCAAGTTAGTTGGAGAAATTGATGTATGTTTGATGGTGGTTGGTCTTCCATACATATCACTCCAAACAATTGATATCCCCCTCCTCCCTCCTTTACACACACATTGAGGTGTGAGAAACAAGCCTCCCTTTCAAGTAGGCTTAATTTGCATATATATATATATATATATATATATATATATATATATATATATATCATTGCACTCATAGTGGAGGGCAATTCCGACACCTCATCACCATACCCAAAAATAATCCACAAACACATAGTTATATATATATATACATATCATGAATATATGTATATATATATATGTAAGTGGTTTTTGATATGGATGGATATGATTGAGAATGGTTTAAGGGCTAATAATGTGGAAATTTTTGGCAAAATGGGATTTGTTATTTGGCAATATTGTGTGAGTTTGTTGAAGAATGAGATGATGATTGAGCATCATTCCTCACTAGAGAGTGGATCTGCCCTCTGCATAATCATTATACTTCTCTACTTACTAACTCATTCAAATACATCCTTTCAACCCTAGTCTTGTGCCATTTTATGATTTTTCTTTGCATTTTGGACAATATATTCATATATATATATATATAGTGCAAATTTTTATTTTCTCAATTGATAAGAATGGATCACTTACATAAAATTAATACTTTGTACGTAATAATAATTAACTAAGATTTCGTAATGACTATTAGCTAGCATTTATTTAATATAACATTAGATGTGAGGTTAAAACATTAGATGTAGTAAAAAGTCATGGTAAATATTCTAGTACTCATAACTAAAATAATGACAAATAGTGATCAAAACATAACTTTCCCCTATTTACAATGGTTTTCAAACCTTAGTACGTCATTTTCAGTGTAGGAAATAATCCATCTTCTTGTAGTGTGAATCCGATTCCCTCTATTAATGCAAAAACTACGTTTGTAGGGTAATTTATAAGTTTCTCTGTAAGTGATCCAGACATAACTCTAAAAATATGTCCCATAACCCGTAGTGGTGATCGGAATGAAACCAACACGGACGAATCAGTACAATGTAGTTTTTGTTTGTAATACTTTTGTAAGTATTTTTATAAGCAATCTATACACGACCCTAAAAATATCCATAGTAGGTAACCGAAGTCGAAGCCAAGCAGAATACTTAATATTATGTAGTTTTCGTGGTACTTTTGTAAGTATCTTATAAACAATCTATATATGATTCTAAAAATATGTCCTGATCTATAATGATGATGATGATCGGAATCGAAGCCACGCAGATTACATAGTATCATGTAGTTTTCGTACTTGGTCCATGACATGTGCACGTATACAAACATTGTTTGGTGTTGAAGTCCTTGTGGGTGCATAATTGAGAGGGGAAATTGATTGACATGAACACAACTCTCAAAGGGCACTAACAGTGGGTAGAATGAATGGACATTTTTTATTGAGATTTGAAATGGGAACTTGTAAGATGCCAATAAATGATGTGGATGTCCAGATGAATTGAAAGGTACGACAATGCCCCGTGATTTGGAACAAACGAGCAATTAAACTTTGACAAGGAAAACGCAACTCGAGTGAGTGATGGATACTACACAAGGATCTTGAATTATTCATTACAATTGTAAGAGAAGATCAATGTTAAAAGAATAATAATAATAAATAAAAATTTTAATATTATCAATAATTATATGTATTTCCGAATCAGCTGATGAATTGTGGTTTATTTTCTTAGTAGCATCAAATTAATATATATAGTTTATTTAACAAGAATGATAATTTATTTTCTATTGTTAGTGCATGGCGTCAAATCAAATGCATCTTTTTATTAAATGAAACTGATAGTTATACTTTTTTATTAATTTAGGATTATTAGTCACGTCATATGATCAAAATATTATGAAAAGAATATATTATCAATTTATAAAATTAATGAATATTAATACGAGAATGATGATTATAATTAAACATATCCAATATATATTATAATATATATATATTCACTTTTATCACTATTTCAAAATTCAAAAACTGCAAAAATGAAACTAAAATCAAATTAAACGAGATCTAAACCTTTTGTCAATTAAGTCAAAATTCGAATGGGACAAATATACTTTTGTAGGGGTCCATATATATACACACACAATCAAATAATTACAAGTGTGTGTGTGTGTGTATATATATATATATATAAAGGTTAATTCGGAAATGAAATGACAATTTAGATGTGGTTATTGCACAGACAAACATGCTTCTTTGATTCTGGATGTATCTATGTTTTGTGTTGATGGGCAATCTTTGTTTCTTTTTGTCAAAAGGGTTCCAACTTTTGCTGTAATTGGCCAAATCAACTTTTCTTTTCAATTAATTCTTGATGTGTTGTTTTTTTCTAGAACCCGTGCTTTCAATTTTCTTACATCTTGTTACACTTGTCATCATGTCCATGCTCTTAATTATATGCTTTTCTTTTACCCTTTTACATAATTAACCATATGTAATAATTAATTTTTGCAAGAACGTCACCCTACGTGGAAGGATTAAATGCTTAGGTGGATCACTTTTCCTACTCATTAATTAGGGCTTGAAAAAGTGTATTAATTAATAAGTTACCACTACAACATATAAAATTGACACATGTAATATATATGTGTTAGTAGTGAAATCTTTTATATTCATGTAATATGTAACCACTAATGGGGAATTATTCGATTCAATATATTTTAATAACAGGAAATTTCAGAAATAGTTAAGTTGCGAAATGTATCATTTTTAGTCTCCTGCCAACTTTCATTAGAAAAATGTGGGAAAAAACTACGTGGGAATTTGTGGGCATTATCTTTTCAGAATGAAGAGAAACGACACTTGACTTGTACATGATTTTTTCCGTCAATTTTCTAATGAAAATTGGTAGAGTGATTGAAATTGAACTTTTTTTTTTTTTTACAATTATGATTACACTATTTTCGAAAATCCCTAATTGAGTAACGGGACTAATTAAAATATACAAAATATTAAATTACAGGATAAAAAATACAATTTTCTCATTCCTAAATTTACTAGCTCCAAATTAGGTATAGCAAACATGGTTCTTTTATTATCTACCATTCATATTTATTTTTTCTAGAATTGTCCTTTGGCTCCACAACAACATGGAGTGCAATTCTTGATCATCCTTTAGAGCAACGTGAGAATTAATATTTGCCATTCTTGGTATAAATCGTACACAAGACTTCACGACTTTAGTTAAAAAGCCCAACTCAATTTTTTCTTACAATAGTGTCATGAATATTAATCATACATAGATGTTAGCCTCAAAGTTTGTGTACTTGTTGACGAAACTCTTTGGGCTGCAATGATAAAAGTGGAATTGGAGTGCAGTGGGGTAATATTGCCTTTAACAATGCTTTGAATGTGAAGCAATCCCAACACTCACCTTTGTCTTGTTGCTCCAAATGCCCAAAACCCTTTCATCTTAAAAATTATATTTTTTGTCTCATAATTTAATACTTAATATATATTTTTAATTTTATTTACTTATAATCTTTTGAAAAATAGTCATATAAGTTATAGAAAGTTTAATTTTCAATTTTTCTGTATCAACTTACATTAAGAAATTGATGGAAAAAAACACAGCAAATCATACGGCTGTTATCTTTTTAAAATGGAGAAAAACGTACACGTGATCAACACTTGATTTTTTCCCCTCAATTTCTTAAGAAAAGATGGAGGGAGAATTGAAAGTGGGAATTTTTAAAAGTAGGAGACTAGTTCTGAAAATTCCGTACGTAAGCAATGTGATTAAAAATGTACAAGGTCTAAATTATGCGACGTAAAATACAATTTTTCATGTTGTAGTTACAAAATAGGTTAAATGTGGACAAATAGGGGTAATGCACTTTGTCCCAGATCTTTTTATTTGTGCGGACTGTCTCAAGTTTTTTAAAAAGATCCGTCAAATGGTCTAATTCTATTCAGGGTGGAATATTTTATCGAAAATTCTAAAATAGTTTAGATTGTAGGCACGTTCAACCCTAAATGTCACAAATATTAGTGTAAGTCTGATCAAACTTTCCATATACATGTCTAGAAAATATAGAGTCCGCTAGTTAATACGTATTGAAAACACGTCGGCACCGTATTCATGTCCGACACTGCAATTGATGATTTTAAAATTATTTTGATTGACATAATTAATTATTGCATTGCAAACAAAACCATCCATCTTAAGAAATAAAATCTTAAAACACTGTAACAGTAAATTTGGAACAAATATTAAATGGCAATGAAAAGTATTGGTCTCGTTTAGAAAAAGACATACTAAAAAATAAATTAAGTGATAAAATACTTTAGCTACGCTCCTTTGAAATTTCTATGGATCAGTCTCTGGCATTTGGTGGGCCGATGACCAAGAATTTGTTCAAGCCCAAGCCCAAAAGTTTCTACTCTTTTTTATACTTTGGGCCTAGGAGTATCTTGATGACAAATTACAAAAAATTTAACATAGCGTTCAGATTCATTTTCTGAGTATTTTATTATGTGTTTTAGGGATAAAAAGAGAAAAATAAAAATAAATAAATGTGTGTCGGAAATAATATGAATGGTTGGAATTATTTTTAAAAATAATTTAAATAAGTGATGTATGGTTGGAAGACAAAAATTACTGTTCATTACCAAGTCATTTCTCTTTTATATATATTTATATATATAAGTTTTGTATATTGTGTTTTGGATAATAAAAATTACAATTCATTATCAAATTATGTCTTTCATATATATTTATATATATATATATATGTGTGTGTGTATTTATGCCAAATGAAAAAAAAAATCAAAATATGATGTTTCTATATGAGGACAAACAGTAAGTATGTTTTGACCTATTCAAAAAATAGACTAAAAATGAAATCAAATAAAGCGTGTTTTCCACAATATTTTAATGGTGCTATTACAAATAAGTCCATCCCCAGTGGTATTGGACTAAAATACTTTTAAGAGTTTAGGATTGACAACGGTGTGGGTTTAGGCATAGAAAATTTGGACTTGGAGCCACACCGCTCTGCCCTTTGCCAAACCCAGAACACGCTCCTTTATAGTTGTTACTCGCCCTAGTTAATTATTTAAAATTATTTTTTTCAATTCTAAAATAATAATTTTTTTTAATCATATTACGTGATATTATTCAAATGGATCATAAAAAAGCTGGGAGTGTCAATACTTAGTAATGGATCAATTCATGTAGTTTTTTTATAATTGTTGCTTTAAAACTAATTGTCAGAAGCATTGTTTAAAATTCATTTGGTTTTCACCGAGAAAATAAAAAAAAAATCGTTAATTGGACGGAAGAAATCAAATTCTCTATTCACTTTCGAAATTACATTGTTTCCGAGGAAACATATGTTTCGAAAAGGGCCGTTAATTTCCACTTTCGAAAAAGATCGATGAATTAATAAATAGAATTAGTTAAATAGAGTTTGGATTTGATAATTTAGTGAGATTGAATAAATTGAGTTAGGCTCAATTATTTAATGGACTGCATTATTGAGCTATAGGTTAGGATTTATTTGATCGAATTTAGTTGATGAGATCAAATAAATCCCAATTGGGTTTTTGAAATTAATTGAATTAATTTTATAGAGGTTCAAACCTATACGAGACATAGTTTTATAATTTGGGCCTACGTGCTACCACTTTAACTGAGGGAATATTATGATTTATATTGATAGCTTTGTTGTAATATCAACTTCTCAATTGTACACATAATGAACAATAATAATCTGTTCATCACTCATTTATACTCTTTGCTTTCTTAGCATTTCATTTTATTATTTTGCACCTCAACTTGATTGAACACTACTATTTTTTGCCCGCATTATTGGCACCGACTGTTGAAAATACAAAACTCCACCATTATCATTACATAATGCTAATGTCCCTATTAAACCAGCATTTTATGTGTTGGGAACTTTGCGACAAGACATCCCCTCTGGGAGAAAGTGGGAGCATCTGCCCTCACAAACAGGTGCCCCAGTGATTGGAGGGCGCACGTGGATAAGCTTCAGTAGGAACTCTTGAACCTGCAAAGGCATGTCTTCGAGATCCCCCTAAGGGAGTAGGAATACACCCGCTTTAGCAAAGAAATCCTAATAGAGGAAATTCCCCTCAACTCGAAACAACTCAATCTGTTAGAGTATGAAGGAACCACGAATCCTCAAGAGCACCTATCCTGCTTCGAGAATGTTGCACTCTCCACCGTTATACCATTGGGGTCAAATACCGTGTGTTCATAACCACTTTTACACGGTCAGACCAACAATGGTTCAACTAATTGCCCACATGATCAATCCGATCATTCATAGAATTTGCTCTCTTTTCATTAACTAATTTTTCAATAATAAACAATGTCGAAAGACAACCATGAGCCTTTTTTTCCCTTCATCAAAAAGAAGGGCAATCGCTTATAGAGTATCTTCAACGTTGTAATTTAGCAAACGTAGGGGTCCCTTCTACTACATTTGATGTATTGACATGTGTTTTTTTCCCAAGGATTAGAAGATGGAGACTTCTTCAAGTCCTTAGCCAAGAAGCCCCCCACTATGTTTACAATCTTTTAACCCAAATCAACAAATATATTAACATGGTGGAGGCTAGCAAGTACATATAAGAAGTTCTTGATGAAAAGCACAAAGAACGAGGAGGCGAGGCCCTACTCCATATAGACCTCAAGGAGTAAGCCCTGCCTCCAAGAAAGCACCCAAAGTACTCCTCCATGGAGGCACCAAAAAACTCTATCTTCCACACAAGCCCATAAACCTTTCTTTGTGGAGGCATCCAAGCCCTCCTTTAGGCAAGTACCTAGGTACATCTTTGGGGAGGCACGTAAACTTTGTTCCATGCAAGCATTTAAGTCCTATTCTGAATTGACACCTCATCCCCCATTCGGCGAGGTCTGTAAGTCCTACACCAAGTAGGTACTCTCAAATTAGCCTTCCTCCATGGAAACACACAAACTTTGCTCTCAACAGGCATCTTAAAAAAAGTTATGCTCTCCACATGCACGAAGTAAGCTGTTCTTTCTCTAGGCATGCTTATGTTACTAACATTTCTTTTGCAAGAATGCCAAAAAAGAAAAGGTTCCCTCTTCAGGTTAGTTTCTTGCCTCAAAGATTCCTACTCTAATAAGTGCTGAAATCCCCACTTATTAGAGTGTGGGGTAGGGGGGAGAGTTGAATGATGCTGATAAAAATGGATTGACCCAAAGAAGCCCAAACGGTCCAAAAAGAATAAACTAATGCAAGGCCTAATTCGAGAGAGGGCCCAAAATGCCCCTAGGAAACCCAGTCCAGGTAGAGCCCCTAGAGAGTCCGGCAGGCTACCCAAAAAATAAATTGGTCAAAAAGTCCAATCTTCCCAAACCCAAGAAGTCCCAATCCAGAAAAGCCTCACAAGGCCACAAGAAAGCTTAGAGACTTGAAATCTCTCAACTAAAGTCAAAACTCATCTCATATAGGGTCCATTGATGACCTAGATGGCATCTACATAGGATCTTTAGAGGCACACCTCACAGAGTTGGATAAAGATCAGCAGCCCCCTTGGGGACATAAAGATCATCTAACAGTTTTGAGATCATGCTCCCCCAAATTCATAATCTTCTCTAACCAACTTAAAGTTGCCTATAAATATAGAGCTCCTCCTAGCGAGAGAAGATATTTTTTTTACATTTTGAGCCTACATACTACAAGATTCACTTTTATGCCACCACTTTAGCTAGTGGAACATTATAATTTCGTATTGAGAGCTTTATTTTAATATTAACTTTTTATTTATACACGTAAAACGAGCAAAAATACTCTTTTCATTACTCATTTACTTTCTTTTATTTCTTAGGATGTTACTTTATTATTTTGCACCCTAACTAGATCAAGCACCAATATTTTTTGCTCATATTAAATATATATAATACATTTGAATTTTATTGCTATATTTTAATATCAAATCGTGATTTTCTAAGGCTTCAAAAAATTTTATATATTTATTAGGGAGTAGATATTTGTACCAAGAGTATGTGTAAGTACTCGGATAACTTTTGTGTATACTTTTTTGTATGTTTACTAATTATATTACCACTAAACTAATACTAAACATGTAATAAAGATAATATGAAGTTGTATATTCCTAACATTAGATTAATTTAATGTAAATACATTCTTTGTAATTTTATATTTAATTATTATTATTACTATTATTATCATCATCATCATCATTATTATTATTATTATTATTTTCTTATATTAATTACTAAAATTTTAAATTATCTAATAATTAAAAAAATAGAAATATTTTTTCTTAGTTGCACAAACTCGAGCTTAAGTCTACCAAAATTATGTGCTTGAGCTAAAAATCATAAGCTGGAGCTGGAACTTGAACATGAATCTTTTATGGAGCTCAACTTGAGATGGGCTCGTTTACACACCTGTGAATGTCAGCGTGGGACTAACAATTGACATGCTTCATCTCAACCCATTCATTTGATGCAAAATGATATGATATTATGAAAAATTGATGAGTTTGGACCAAAGAGTAGACATCTTTGTGGGCGTAGGAGTTGGCGCCAACTCCATTCATTGACATTAATGCATTAGGCCTGCACTCACATCTACTCTCAAAACTAGTTTACTCACCCACGCTCCATATTTGTATATAATTTATTTTTTTTTAAAATTTATTAAAAAGTACAAAACAAAACAAAGAATTAATTGAAATCGATAAATTTTCAAATAATTTTTAACTTTAAATGTGCTTGAATAGAATATAAAGATATGGCTACTTACTGAAAATAAGACAATAAAAAGATGGGTTTTTTTTTTTTTTTGGTGTAAGAATAAGTATATTTGAAAATATTTTCATTAATATATATTTTGTTGATTGAAAATAATTACTCTAATCACCACACTTATTAAATAATATAGATTTGCTTCCATCAATTAGTAAATCTACTATGACTGACGCAGATAAAAAATGTGGTGCTCGAGTTCACTGAAGTGAAAAGTAATGAAGTAGAATGCTAGGAATTAAGAGAGTGAAAATAATTAAAAATGAGAGTTTTTGTTTCTCATTTTGCATGTAAAAATTGGAGGTTGTTATAAAGAAAATGTCTAAGTACGAAAGTACAAAGTCTCCTTCAGCTAAAGTGGTAGCATGAATGTGAAAGTTGTAGTATATAGGCCCAAAGTATCAAAACATGTCTTCTCCAATTAAAGGGCTCTTTATTTATAGGCAATTCTAAGTTGGTTGGAAAAGATCATGGATTTAGTGGAACATGGCATCAAAGTTGTTAGATAAGGTTGAATCCCCTCAAATTTGATGGAGAGTCCCCAACGGTTGGAGGATCCCCCTCGGATTTGGGGGAGAGTTATCTTTTGATAGTTGGAGACTCTCAATTCTCAAGGGACAGTTGGAGTCCGCTGTAAATGAAGGTGTCTTCTAAAAATAAGGATGCCTTATCAAATTTTTAAAAAAGTGGTTGATGAGACACCTTCTCCCAACAAGAGTCCAAGGTTTTAAAGTTTATAAATTACTTCTCTCTGGAGGCCCCACATGTCCCGAGGGGGCTATTGGTCCTTATATCAAATTCTGTTTAGTATGCCTCTAAAGATCCTATGTATATGCTTACTTAAACCTCTTGTGGACAGCATGTGAGATGGACTTTGACTTTGGCTGTGGGATTTTGAGCCCCTAAGCTTCCTTGAGGGCTTATGAGGTTTTATTGGATCTTGGACTTCTTTTGATCAATTCATTTTCTAAGGTCGCCTATCGAACTTCATGGGGGCTGTAGTCGCTTTTTGGGGGTACTTTGGACCCTTACCCAAATTGGGCCTCCTAGAGGGACACCATGGGCCTTACATTCCTTCGTCTTAAATCGCTTGGGTCTTTTTGAGCTAGTCCATTTTTATGGACATCAATGACCATTTGATAGTATTAATATATTGGTTTTACGGTTTTATTATGGGATTTTCTTAATTGAATTATAATTTTTTTTTAAAAAAGATCAAAATTGATTTTTCAACTTCGCACCGAAAATTCGAAACTGTAAACTATTTTTCCCATAAAGAAGGTGTCATATTTATATTAGTTACTCCCTATCATTATCATCAAAGTGAAACATTCAATACCCTCTTTGAAATATAATAATAAGTAATTTGAGTCAAATTTTGAAGAATAAATGATGAGGTAGAAAATAGTAATACTAAAAAAATAATTAGATCAAAATAGTTGGAGAGACCAACCTGCCCAGACAATATCATCAATCTTGTGTCCTCCAGACATGAGATAATGGGTTAAAATTGAACACCACTTTTCTAAGCATAATAGTCAATACTTAGTATTGCCTCATTATTACTCAAGTAAAAGAAATCTCTGGAGACATAAATCATTTTACCAATTAAGAGGGTATTTGGCTGAGCTTATAAAGTCTATAAAATTGTTACATAATTTTTTTTTAAAATAAGATATTTAGAATTTCATAAACTCTTTAAAAAAAATTAGCTCAACTCATCTTTTTTCATAAGATCTTTTAAGCTCGTTAATCATACTATAAAAATTATGATATTAGTAATAAAATATCAAGTATTAATTTTAAAATTAACAATAAAAATAAGTGAAAACGGTTTTTATCTTGTGATCATTATATAATTATTAGTAACAAAAATTATATATAAAGTTGTCACTAAATACAATTAGTGGCACATTAATAGTGACAAACAATTATTATTTACTGACATTAGGGCACCACTAATGACATTTAATGACAACTTTGTGCACAATTTTTTACTCTAAGTCTTGCTAAAAAAAACTATATTTTTAAAATAATAGTTTATTAAAATCATGACATTCATTATTGTGAAAAACTAAATATTCTTATAATTAGATATATAGAATTAATTAGTGATATTATTAAAATTGTCATTCGATAATTTTTGGTCGATAATCTTCTATTTTTCTAACTGAATCTTAACACCCAATAGATAAAAATAATGTCACCGACGTTCCACCCACCCACCCACCCACCCCCCAACAAAGAAAAAATATACATTTATATAGGTTATTTCTGATGTTTATTATTACAATTTAAAAAAAATTATGTTAAAAACTCTAACATCTTATTATTCAAACACTCTAAAAGTTTATTTTTAAAATAAAATTTATTTTAAAATTTTAAAATATCTTATAAGATGTAAAAATTTATTATAAAATATTTTAAATAAACTGAGCCAAATATTCTCTAAATCCCGTTTCCAGACATTCTGGAAAACAATAAGAGCAATAAATTTATTCCTGAATTTTACATAGTTAATTTACATATTAAAAAAATATATATCTAATGAAATAAATTCATACTCTTTCTACATATTTTTTTTTTTTAAAAAAAAAAAAAGTCATCTTAGGTGCACAATAAGACATACCATTCAACTGTCTGTGTCAATCTTTGTGACTTAATAAATTCATTAAATGAACTATTAAAGTATTTCAACAAGCATTAATGTCCTAATTATCTAATTAATCAATATGTAAATTACAATTACCGTCCTTACGTATGATACCATTATAAATACATTTTTATTGTTTCAAAATTATAATTATTTTCCTGATTTTACATCCGTCTAACAACAAGTTTATTCCATTAGCCTTAGTTAGATTTCCATCTTAGTATAGCGAACTGCTCAAATACTCCTTTAAATTAGAATTATAATTTTATTTTTTTTTAGAATTTTCGAAAATATTTATATACACAAATTTTGCTATATGGATTATTTACTTTACCATCTAAGAGTTTTTTATATCTTTCCAAATATTCTTTGAAGAAAACAATATTAGAAAGGGTGAAATAATAATTTTCACCTTTCTGTCTAGAAATTACATAATTATTTTTTATTAAAAAAATATTTATAATTATATCAAATTTTAAAAAATGTAGATGTAATTTACCCTTAATCAATATTAGGGCAAAAGATTACAAATTGAAATTTTAGGGCCAAAGTTTTAGGAAAAAACACAAGCCCTAAAACCTTTATAAACAGTAGGGAGATGCTAACCTATTTTGCTTCAAAAAAACTCCAATACTTTAAAGGATAAATCTCTATTATTTAGGGGTAAGTCATAAGTTAGTTATTTGTAGAGGACCATATTACTTTAAAACAACTACTAACTATCAATTAAAATTTCATATAAATTAAATTTTGAAATAATCTCATTAAAGATAAGATTAAATACACTCTGTACATTGGAATTATGATCATTGTTGTAAATACATCTTGAACTATGAAATGTAATAAAATGGCCCTCATCATCCCCATCTACTACGGCAATGGGGTTTGCGTGTTTTTTATTCTTGCACTAGTTATTGACTATTATAAATTATAAGGGTAAATTACAATAAACTCCATGACTAGACATATTTTGAATAAGGTAAAAAATAAAATACAAATATTTTTCTATATTTTGTTTGGGGAAATTTCAATGTTATTCATGTCATCCATCAAGTTTGGAATCTGCATGCAAAATTAATGTGGTAATTGGAGCAGGCATGATCCTGAGACAAAATTTGTTGGTGTGTTGTAAAGGTAGTAATTAAGGGATTCAATGTATATTTAACACAAAAATAGATAAATAAACATGAATCAAGAAAGCAGCATATTACATGAAACTGGCCATCAAAAGGACCCCTTCATTCGGCATGCCGTCCTCACACTGTCCCCCTCACTCAGCAATCATTGATGATCTCCGCTACTTTTTCCCCAAAAGATGCCCCCACTCCACTTTCAACCATTAAACAGTGTGCAGCCACGTGACTCCACCACATCACTGCCTGAAACTGTAGATCTTGTCCGAATCATTGACTCAAAGCTACTCTCTTTCCACTCTTCATTACTACATCAAAAGTCTGAACACATTTACTTCACTCTCCCCCATGCTCAGCAAACACCCCGCCCGGCACGCCCACTCATCTAACTACCATCAAGATCAGAACATGAAAACGCCAAAGTATATACTCCAAAGACAAATAATCTTTTTCCAAAGAAAAAAGAAAATAAATCAAACACTGGGAGACCAATGCATCCGGCGAGCTAATTAACCGGTCTAAAAAAAGAACTGTTTTCTTGATTTTTTTCACTTTTTTGGTTCCTAACAAGAAATGGAAACAAAATGACTGTAAACAAGCTCCGGTTTACTAATTCGGGTTGGTGGGTCAGGCGGGAGAAGGCTGGGATGTGGGATCGGCGGATGAGGGGATGTCCGGCCCTACCCTGCAGCCCTCCAGCATGAACACAATATCAGCCATTGTGGGCCGGTCTAGCGGGTCGGGTGCAGTGCAGAGCAACCCCACTTTGATCCCCAGCAAGAACTCTTCCCATTCTGATGATTCAGGGTCCAGTTCAAGAAGCCCGGGCTCCAGCAGCTCCGAGATTTGACCTCTTTGTAATTGCCTTTTCACCCATTTTACGATGTCTTCGTCTTGAGTGAACATGACTGGCTTTTTCCCAGTTAGGAGTTCTAGTAGAACGATCCCGAAGCTGTAGACATCTGATTCTCTTGTGACTTCGTGCGTTAGCATTGCTTCCGGTGATATATAGCCTAGAGTTCCGACTGATCTTGAGGTTGATGGTTCAGCCGGGGCAGCCACTGTGAGCTTGTCTAGCCCAAAATCAGATAAATGGGCTTCAAAGTCTGCGTCGAAGAGCACATTTTGGGGCTTAACATCACCGTGCACCATTGAGGCTGCATGGAGGAAAGCTAGGCCACGAGCAATGCCAAGCGCGATGAGGTGACGCATTGGCCAGTTCAGGATATGGCCATCTTGGTGCGATGCTTCTTGCAACAATGTAGCAAGGTTTCCGTTGGGCATGTAGTCATAGACGAGGAGTCTAAGGTCCGGTGGTCCAGCATAGTATCCACGAAGAACCGTTAAGTTTCTGTGCTTCACTCGGCCCAGCGATTCGGCTTCTTTTCTAAATGTGTTCAAGTTTAGAGAACCATTAGGAAGCCTGAGGATTGCTAGCACCATTCCGTCATTGTAACACGCCTTGAAGACTACACCATGTCGGGTTCTGCTTAGCACGTTCTCTTCATCAAACTGCCTCGTTGCGTCGATTGTTTCTGCTAATGTGATCTTGTTGTTGAACATAATAAGCTTTGGTCCCCCATTTTCGCTGCTGCCACGGCCTCCACTGGTCCTTGAACTGGCCCGAGCAGGACTCTGCTTCTTTTCCCCTGCAGTGCTTTTTTGCACCTTCTCACGCCACCTCAAGAAGCTATAAGTGTAGAAGCAGCAACATGATAGCATAAGAAGAATTCCACTAGCAGATACAGCAATGAACAGGATCAGCCTGTTTCTCCGGTTTTCATTACCGATTTCCTCGCATTTTCTGTCTAATGGCTTCCCACACAAGCCCTGATTACCAATGAAAGATGATTGATTGTTGAACCTAGAGCCTAAGACTATTGGAATTTCACCTTCTAAATTGTTGTTAGACACATTGAAGCTGACCAAACTAGAAATTGAAGACAGAGTAGCAGGAATCGTTCCCTTCAAATGGTTTGAGTCGAGTGAAAGAGAAGTTAAAGAGGAACAATTGGAAAGTTCTTCTGGAATTTGACCTGTGAGATTGTTCCTCCCCAAATCAAGCACCCTCAAACGCAAGAGGCGCGAAAGATCAACAGGAATTTGGCCACTCAAAGAATTCGAGTGAAGATCTATAACTCCAAGAGACGAACAATTCCCTAGCTCTGGAGGAACAGAGCCAGATATGTGATTATTAGACAAAGACAGAACATCTAATGACTTCAAGAAGCCAAACGTCGGCGATATGTGACCGGAAAATGAATTGAAAGAAAGATTCAAATACCGCAGCCCCAATAAGCTACTCAAACCTTCAGGAACTTCCCCCGACAACATGTTCTCCTGCAATCCAATCACTTGCAGATTAGGCAAGCCCACAAGATTAGAAGGTAATTCCCCCGATAGATTCTGTTTACTCAAGTCAAGAGCTGTCAGCATAAACAAACTCCCAATATTTTCCGGGATAGCACCCGAAAATCCATTGCCACTAAGATTCAAGACTGTGAGGTGCTTCAAATTCCCAATGCTTGTTGGAATAGCCCCAGAAAGCTTGTTTCCACTTAGATCCAATGTACTTAAATTGCTCAAAACCATCAATTCCTCGGGCAAGATTCCAGTCAACCCATTGCCTTTCAAATTCAGGCTTTCAAGTGCTGTTAGATTCCCAAAACTCGGCATAACAGGACCCGAAAAGTTATTCCCACCAAGAGATAAAACCTTCAAATTGATCAGCTCGATCATAAATGCAGGAATCACACCAGAGAATAAATTTCCCTCCAGATCAAGAATTGTTAAATTCCTACAGTTCTTGATGTCAGCTGGAACTAATCCACTGAATGAATTGTTTGCCAATTTCAGCTCTTCCAATTGCTGCAAATTCCCAATCTCACTCGGAATCGTACCAGAAAACAAATTTCCAGAAAGATCAATCGATGTTAATGTAGAAACATTAGTCAAAAACAATGGAAACCCACCAGAAATATGATTGTTCTGAAGATCCAAATCCTGCATTACACTAAAACACATAACAGACTTGGGCATACCAATGCCCGTGAAAGCATTGAAACCCAGCTGAACTATCCGAATCGATGGCGGATAATCAGATACGTTACAAAACAAAGACCCGGGCACCGGCCCGGATAAATTATTGTGCGATAAAGAAACAACCTGAAGCTTCGGCAGCGCGCCAATCGCGGCCGGCACCACTCCACCGATTTTATTGCCCTCGGCGCTGAAATGCACGAGCGAAGTACAGTCCGCCAGAGCAGATGGCAATGTGCCTTCTAAACTGTTGTAGTCTAACCACAGATACTCAAGATTCGCAAGCTCCCCTAGAGTTGGGGGAATCTCGCCGGAAATCTGGTTATACGACAGGTTGATGAGTTGCAACTGGGACCCACTCGAAATGTTTCTTGGTATTTCGCCGGAAAATGCGTTCGACGAAAGGTCCAAGAACCGGAGATTCTGGGGCAGGTCTCCGGGGATTTCTCCGGAGAGGCGGTTGCTGGCGACATTAAAGACTAAAAGGCTAGTAAGATTGGAGATCTCCGGAGAGAGGCTTCCGGAAAATGAGTTATACTGGAGAAAAACCGAGTGGAGGAGCGTGCACCGGAAGAGGGACGAAGGGATGGTGCCATTGATGAAATTGGAGCGGAGGTTGAGCTTCCGCAGCATGCGCAGATTACCAATTTGGGGAGACAGACTGCCGCTGAGCTGGAGGTGAGGGAGCCGAAGCTCGCTGACCCGACCGCCATAGCAGCCGACACCCCTCCAGTCGCAGGGAGCCGACGGCGTGGAAGTGTCCCAGCCGCTAAACACGCCAAGCGGGTCGTGAAGGCTCATCTTAATATTAGTCAAGGCTTGGATCTCAGCTTCAGTATCTGCGTTCAGCTCCCCCCACGTTAACAAGGGCGCGGCGGAGATTAACACCAGGAACAAGAAAGCAGCGGCGGCCATTTACACCTATCCAACAAAGTCCAAATGCAACAAACAGTATCTCATATTAGTCTAATGGCTGGTAGCGGTGGAGCTTACGGAGACTGCGCCAGAACAGCAAGTCAACGAGGGGCAGCAAGAACTGATAGCAGAGGAGGAGGAGAGAGGGACTGCCATAAGGAGCGCCACTGTTGGGAGGCCAGTAGTCAGTGTAAGTATAGAAGGAGTGTGTGTTGTGTGTGAAAACAGTTGGGGGGAGGGGGGGTGGAACACTTTCCGAAGGAGGGGGCATATGGGGGATGGGCTGGCAACTTTTAACCTTATTACACTACATATGCGTTTAATCATTGGCCCTCTCTTTAGTTTATCTTTGACCCCTCTCTCTCTCTCCTCTTCAATCTCTTTTTTCCCCCCATTTCCTCCTACTCTACTTTTTAGGGTTTCTGATGAATTTTGGATTGTTGATTTAGGGTTGTAAAATAATTTATTTTGTAAAAATGAAAAAAAAAATTCCTATCCAAACAAAATTTTCAATCAATTTTGGAAAAGGATAAACATTATTAATAATCAAAATAATTGTGTAAATAATTAAATACATCTAGTAACCGTAGATGTTCATATTCATATTTTATTTCGTTTGTGTTTTTATTTTTGATTTTTAATTTTTGAAACAGTGATTAGAATGCAAACATATTTGTCATTCTTATTGAAATTATTTAATTCAACACAACAGTTCATTTTAAACACAATCTTATTACTAATCGAAACCTACTCTCATTTTAAATAAAAATCTATACAAAATTAAAAATACATAATTTTCACTAAAAACTGAAAAATGAATATGTATATTAACTGACAATTTTTTTTTATCTCGTCGCTGTATCGATTTTTATAGTTTTAATAGTGCGACATACATCTGCATAAAAATTGTCAGAAGCAATAATTAATGAGAAAAAATGGGCAAAATATTTTTTTAGTCCCGTAAAATAAGGGTAGAATTTATTTTGGTACCACAACTATGGCAGGTATCGCTTTTAGCTCCATCAAACTCATAATCACGTATTTTTAGTCCCAAAAAATCAAATGCGTTGTGGTTTTGGGACTAAAAAAGGTGTTGTTTGGAATTAAAAATGCTTTGTAATTTTGGGAGTAAAAAGATGTGATTTTGAGTTTTATATAACTAAAAGCATCACCTGTCATAATTGTGGTATTAAAAAAAATTTATCCTTTCTTTATGGGACTAAATAAATATTTATACATAAAAGATTATGTTATAACCGTTGCTATTAAATGATTAACGACACATGTATAGTAAACAAATTAGCGACAATGAATATAATTATCACTATATTTGTGTTATATGTGAGTTGTTACTGTAAATGTATCATTTTAATTATCAATACCATAATTTTATATCCAATTTTGTCACTAATTATTATAATATAATGAATCAAAATTATTATTATCATTATTTAATAATAATTTTAAAATAATTTTATTAGAAACACGACGTATAGATTTCGACAACTACAGTTGATACTTTAATTGCGACAACTTCATAACAACAAAGAATAAAGGAAAAAGCCCAAGTTTGATGCTGACAAAGATTTTGAGTCAACATTTGTGCATCTCTTCCCCAGTCAAATATAAGAGGTTGATTTGATTGTACTCTTTTCTGCAAAACCAATCTCACAAACAAACTATTAGACTGCATTGAACAAAAGGATTTGTATTTGAGGGGAAAAAATAATGTTGCATTTATAGTTTCAGGGGTGTCATCGGCACGGATTTGGGTGGATTTGGGATCCGTCTTGCCAACTAGGGAGGGATCCAGAATCCGCCCCACTCCAATTATTTTTAAGCCCTGCCCATCTCGTTCGGTCCCGGTACAATGCCCATCAGAGTAGGTCTAATCCGATAGATTCAGTTATTTTTATTTTTTTATTTGTTCTATAAATATATATAAAAAAATTAACAATCAATTATAAATAAAATTATTCATGACCTAATTCAAATATTTAAATCCAAATATTTAACTCAAATACAAATAAAATTATTCATAACGAAACAATCCAAACAATTCATACAAATAAAAATGATGGTTATTTGTTGGCTTCTTGGGTCTATAAGTCAAACAAAAGGGAAAACTTGGGTGTAACAATCCACACACAATTCAAATTGCTGGACCATCAAATTTAAATATTGGACCCAATCACGTGATGCCAAATGTGACCAGTTCTTTTTTTTTAAAACATTATTGTTATTATATTTTTATAGACAAAGATGAGGATTTTTTATTTATTTCTTTCGGCGGCAGCACGCTTCTCTACTTGGTGACATATTTAAAATGTGTTGCACAATCCAAAGTTGAAAACTTTTCAAATTGTATTTTAGTTGAAGAATTTGAGAGTTCAAAATTTGAATTTATTATAAAGTTTGTTGAGTTGAATTGGATGGGATGCTCATTAAATAGGTTAAATTTGTGTTTCGAATTAAATTTTTTTTTTTCAGAGAAAACGATGATATTTAAATAATTTATGAAAATTTAGTTTAACAACATTAGCACAAGTATTGCGAAACCAAGTTAAGATCTGATCATTCTTACCAATCCATTTTCTGAAAGATCTGATCATTCTTCATCTTCTCCGTCTTTCTTGGAAAGTTTTGGAATCTCAGCGGTAACAATTCGCTATAATAGCCTCCCTTTCAAGAAACTATAAATTTTTTGTTCGATAAATATAAATTTGTGCCCATAAATCATAGTTTGACCCATCAAATATCACGTTAATGGATTTAGGAGTATTTTCAATAGAATTCATAGCAAACGATGAAATGCAGCTACCTTTGTAGACCCATGGAGTGAATTTGGTTTGCATATAACTTGGAATGAGATAGGCTAAGGAGGCAAGGGACCCCTACAATTGAAGTGGATTTCCCCGTTTCCAATCCGCCACCCAAAACCAGCTACCAACAGCTCCCTTGTATGCTGAAGGAAGCGCCAAGTGAAAGATGGGGACTGGCCCCTCTCTGCTGCCAAAAAAACCCAAGTTTGAGAAGGATTTTTTCTGAAAGATTCTGTGAAGCAGACTATTAGGGTGCATACCTACTATGAGCGTCATTGAAAAATTTAAAATTTATTATAATAAATGATCAATTGAAATTATAATAAGGAAAAGTATTATTTTAATCCGCTAAGTATGCCTAATTTTAATTTTAGTCCAATAACTATGTCTATTTTTTTTAGATCCAGTAACTTACGAAATTGCTTATTTTTAATCATTTGGCATATTTTCGGACAATTTTACCCATATGAGTGCATATGGACTAAAATGGGCATTTCAAAAGTTGCATAGGGGTAAAATTGTCCGAAATCTGCCAGAGGACTAGAAGTATACTTCATAAGTTACTGGACCTAAACAAAAATGGACATAATTATTGGACTAAAATTAAAATTAAGCATACTTAGCGGACTAAAATAATACTTCTCCCATTATAATATATTGAAACTTGAACAGAGTAAATTAGAGCCCATTATAGTATTTAAGAGCAATTTATATTAATTAAGAAATTAAGTACGTAATAGTAATTGTCAAAATGATTAAATAAACTAGAAAAAAGAAAAAAAAAGGATAAAAGAAGGGGGATAGCATGTGGCCACCCTCATGACAGCTTCAACTCCATCTCTTATATATATATATATATATATATATATATATATATGTGTGTGTGTGTGTGTGTGTATGTTACCTCACAAATCGTACAAACCAATTTCACACATCTGCACATATTTTCGGCGAAGAACGGTGGTAACGAATTTAATTTATATAAATATATTATCTAATTAATTTATTTATTAAAATAATTTATATTGATCGATTATATATACATGCAAAATAAATACTATTATGTTATTCTAATTAACAATAAGCTTAGATAAAATTGGATTAAATTTAATTTTTGAGTTCATATAATTGCATGAAATTAATTTTCTAAAGAAATTTGATTGAGTAGTTAATTTAACACAAGTTGGAAAATTGAAGGGTATTTTTTTTTTTTTTGGTATTATAATTTGGTGTAGTGGTTTTATAATAATTCTAAAGAAGTTGTGGCTAAGGAGAGTGGGTAAAATTGAATTAACTTAAAAAGTATTTTAGTGAAACATAATTTTTGATATAAATGATATAAAAATCACCTTTTTATATCTATAAGTCTACTTCTCTTTATAATTAACAGCATATATGAAGTTGGCTATGTCAATTTTTATAGAGGCAAATTGAATTTAGCCCTAAATTTAACCATGTGGACAAGACATCATCTATGATCCAAATATTATGCTAAACATAATCAGAATATTAATCAAGAGAAAAGCATTCATGTATTTAAAATACAAAAACTAATTAATACGTACCAAAATTCAAAAATTTATATCTATACTGTTACCAAAAAAAAAAAAAAAAATTTGTCGTACTAATTTTTGAATACATAAATTTACCCTATAATTCATTTCCTCCCTTCAAAGAAAAAATTGGTCAAAATAATAATTTCAATATCTTTTCAATAGTCTCACAATTGTAATTTTGGTTCCCTTAAACGCTCCTCTCACCTCACTTTACGTTTTTTTTGGTCTCACAAACTTCTTTCTTTCTCATCTCCTCACACCACGATTGTTTATCTTTACAAATTTCATTTTCTCTTCACCTCACACACGACAACAATTCGTATAGTAAAAAGAAATAAAATTTATCGAATCCCTGACCATTGCTTTCATTAAAAAAAATGTAAAAAGAAAACTTGGAATATCACAATATCAACGAGTATACCACTCAAGCCACATACTCATAATAAACCCTAAAACTAAACCTCATGGACATGCTCCGACCGAGGCCGAACGAGAGGTTCCTCCAAATCCGAGTTCTTGGCATGGTGTGGCTTCAAACACCCAATCCACTTAGCCCAAATCGCCACCATCACAAAATAAGCTGCAAAGCCGACCACGGCGAATGTGACCCTCAACATATCCACAGTTACTTCGTCGGAGATAGCCGTCATCTCCACTCCAACCAGCACCATCCACGCCGAAAGGAGGCAGGCGATCGTAAGAAAGATGAGAACGATCATTTCGAGTACCATTTTCCCACACTCTGGCTCTGATAACCCTAATTGTTTCTCCATGTCTGGCTAGCTGGATGTTGTGTTTTTCTGAAAGATGTATGACGGCGTGATCAGTTTGACGTATATGTAGGGAGAGGAAGAGGGTTTTGGGTGGCGAGTTTGAGTTACGTTGTTGTTGTTGAAGTTGGGATGGGGTTTTACTTTGAAAATTTGCATATAGTTGGAATCCTTTTGTTTTTTTTTTTAGGGATAATATGAGATTTTGAATTAGGGGTAAAAAGGGATCTGCACAATAATTTAATTTAATAAAATATTTATTTATTTTGAGTTTTAGCTGAAGAAAAAAAAATATTTATCTATTAGTTTGGTTGTTCACACAATTAATGGACACATACGTTGCGTATGTACTTGTCATCTATTTTTCACTGAAACTTGAATTTCACACTAAATGTGTCGATTTTTTTTGACTGATTAAAAGTATTAAAGCCCCATCCCATAAGATTAAAAATGAAAATTTACAATTAAAATATCAATTAAGTTAATTATTTTATACTTAGAATTAATTTTAATAAAATTTTAAATACAAAAAAAATGTAATTGATAATGAATATATCAGTATTATACTTGTCAATTGGGCGTGAACCCTCCAAATTCGGAGCAAGAAGGGGAATTGGATGTTTGTTTTTCAAAATACTAAGATTCCTATGTCGATTTTATAGAAGCAAATTGAATTTAACCTTTCTTTAGCACTATTTATATGAATAAGGCATTTTATGTTATTAAGGTTGAAAAATAAATTAAATTATTCAATATTCGAATTAAAATTGATCAATAAAAGATTTTTTAAACTTAATTTAATTTGTTAAATTTAATAAATTAAACTTGAACAAAATTTTATATTTAATAAACTCAATTGTTTGATTATGTTTGTGTGGAAACAATAAAAATATAGCTAAAAACATCAAATAAATTATTCGAGTTCAGCTCTCATTTGATCCAATTAAAACTCGTTTGAACTCGATTAAATCAATAACTAAATTAAATTAAAATATAATTTCTAAAACTTGACGACACTGTTTCAAACAAATTTGAACAATTATATATTTGACTCCACTTGAATCATTTACAGCCCTATATATATGCAATCCAACCCAAGTATCAAGAACAACTTATTTAATTATGCTACCACAACAAACATAATCAAAAAGAAAGTAAAAACCAAAAAAGGAAAAAGCCCACTACGAATATCATAATATCAACGACTACTACTCAAACCACATACTCAAAAACCCTAAAACTAGACCTCTTGGACGTGCTCCGGCTGTGGTTGAACGAGATGTTCCTCCAAATCCGGCGTGTTCTTGGCATCGCCCGGGTTCACCGTATCAAGCTTGTTATAATCAGCAAAAGCTATCAACTCAAGAAGAGACAAGGTTACGATCACGTAGTACAGCACCCTCAACATAACCATAGTTGCGCTGAGTCTGTGTGTTCTCATCCTCCACTCGATCACCATTTCCCACACCGTAATGACGTTGAGCATCCCGAAAAGGACGAGAGGGAGTGCTTGACCTGCCACTAGTTGTAAACGTCTCGGCCATTTTGGTAACTCTGTTTTCTCCATGTCTGGCTGTGCTGTTACCGCTGGTATATAGAAAGAGGAATAGGGTTTGAAGAGTCGTAGTTGGGCCATAGGGTATTGTCGTTGTGAACTTCTATCACAATTACACAACCTATATATCCTTTCTTTTAGGATAATATGAAATTTCAAACTAAATAATTTTATTAGAAAAATTACATATTAGATTTTTGTTAAGGAAAAAAAAAAAAGTTCCACTTCAAGTAAGAAAAAATTCTATAATTATATTAATATAATTTTTACTAATCATTCACGACATATTATTATTAATGTATTAAAAATAATTATATTAATATATTTTTTTTTTACTAATAAAAAAATAAATAACTCGCGCTTTAATCCTATAAATAGTTTATACCAATCGGTTTATTGGATCCGAATGCAATCCAACCCACTCAATTGATCCAATGAAAAAATGGGCAAAAACCCAATTCGCCCAACCCGACCGCTCGCCAAGCCTGGCTCGTTGCGAAGAGGCCAGTTAACCCAAAATATTTTCCATTTCTGGTGAATAACCAAAAGATCGCCCCTTTCTCCGCAGTTCTCTGCTCTTCCCAATTCTCTCCTCCGTCCACTATATATATATGCCCCGTAGTTGGAAATTCACTGATCAATATTACATTTTTCATCTTTTTGTTGTCTGCTTATCTATATCGGCGGTGTAGATTCTATTATGCAAGTTTTACCGAGATGGCGAAACGTTTTGATCCTCAAGAACACCATTGCTCAATCGACAAGTATAATGACAACCCATATGGCTTCGTTCCATTCAACTGATGCTGTCTTTGAGAAATGGAAAAACAAGTTCAGCTTTGTAAGATTCTTTTCTTGGTTTTGCTTTCGCCCCTGTTTTTCTTAAGTTATATAAATGTTGGATATATATATATGTGTGTATGTATGTTTGAACTTGCTTGTTTTAATATTTTGCAGATTTTCTTTCTTGTGTATGTATACTTTGGGTCTTGTTTGTTTTTGTAATTTCGGATTGTAGTAATCTCGAAGGAAATCGGTTGTTATGGTTGGTGGAATGTTATAGATGTTGGCATGATATGCCAGGCACTTTTGGGGAACATTTGATTTATATTAACAAGAAATAATCTTGGGTAGTAAGAATGAACTAAATCTATATGGTTGAGGAATGCTATTTAATGGTTTATAGTGAGGTGTTTGTAAAGCCCTTTTTAGCTTGGCGCTGGAGTTACAATTGGGACATTGCTATTTGGAAATTGTTTGTATATTGAAGTAATTGACTGAAACGCTATTGGTTTTAATGATATTTAGTTGAAAAAGAGAAGCAATATATTGTCTAACTGTGATAGAAGTGTATGGTGGATACACATGGGAGGTAGTGAAAGGATTTTGGTGTTTATTGATATTCATTGAGAACTGATTACAGAATGATTTGGCATTTTTCCTAGTTGTGTTATGTCAAAGTTATTCTACTTGCAAGTACATGATGTGTTGTTGATTCAATTAAAACAAATTCAAAATTAAGCAAGTGCTTGACTCAATTTGGATGTAGGCGAAGCCTGTTTTATACAGTACACTTTAACATGCCAGTTACCATGTTGACCACTGGCAACCACAGAGTCAATTAGTCTTTGACTCTTTGGCCTACAAATGATAATGTAGTCTTGATCTATCAAATATTCCTTCTAGTGACAGGGGTATTGTTAAAGCTGAAATGACAAGAGATCTCATTATTACATTTTCTTGTGTTTGTATAGTTTTGCTTAATCATAAATTAAAAGGCGGACGAGGTGCAGCACGTAGCATTGGGGGCATGATGATAGGATTCTATGCCACAGCGGGGTGTTTGTGTTTGTATAAGTATGATAAGTTTTAGAACCTTGTATATTTCCATCATCAGTTTTTATTACTGAATGTCTTTCATATAGTCCAAAGAGCTGTGTTCCCATTCGTTTCCCCAACCCCCCCACCCAGGGAAAAGGAAACAAAAAGAATAATACATATACATAACTCTTGTATGGTTAAGATATGGTTCTTCATTTGACATGCAACGTCGAACAAATCATTCTGAAACATTGTCAATAGTGGGAACTTTTCTGGAATTTATTAGTCTTGTGAAACTTTGTGATGACAATATCGAGTTTATTCTTGCTTGTGATGGTTATTTGGTAGTTGATCCTTTTGGGCTGTTATACATGTTTGTTTCTAAATGTAGCGGTTTAACAACTGAAACGTGCTGCAGGATGTAAGAGGAGAGCAACAACCATCAAAGGTAAAGAAGTTACATT
Source organism: Sesamum indicum (assembly GCF_000512975.1). Taxonomy (NCBI): domain Eukaryota; kingdom Viridiplantae; phylum Streptophyta; class Magnoliopsida; order Lamiales; family Pedaliaceae; genus Sesamum; species Sesamum indicum. Next base: position 7,026,262 of record NC_026159.1, on the reverse strand, counting down.
AATTTTTTTATATTGATTGTATTACTGAACGTTGCTTGTGGAGTAAGTGTTTGTTGCACAATCCCACGTTAAACACAGCTAAGACTTTGTAAAACTTGTCCTTGGTGGTTTCCATAAATCCTCCCCTACCCCTTTGCTTTGTTGAGTGGCATTTCTCAAGTAAAATAGTTTAATAACCTTATTCCATATGATTTTCATCACCTTTTTCCTGAGAGTTCGCCATTTCATATTTATATTAATTGTCAATTGTCTTTACTGGGCCCCATCTTGTAGAAAATAGACATGTAATATTATCTGGTTTAAAGATGCTCCCACTCTCGTTCTTGCTCCTAATAATTCGTATCTCTCTCAAACTCCTGAATTTGTGTTTGGCAATGGTTTCCTTCTAGATTCATCACTAAAACAGCATTCTTGAAGTACATACAGTCTTTCAGAGAAATAAGTTGCTTGTGTAGTCACTATTCTAGGCATAAATGTAAATTGATTCTACAAGCTCTAAGTTGTCTCTCAATTGATCTCTCACAGTGAATTGTTTGTTGATTCTTTCGCTTAATATCTTGACAATTAGTGCAATTGCAAATATGTCAACCTTGTATTTGTGAAAACCAACCAACTTGTCTGATATATTCTTGACTGAACTGATTTCTCTGATGATTCTTTTGCAGCTAAGAACTCCAACTTATCCAAAACACTTGTACACCTCAAGCGCAATCCATTTGCTCAAAAGGCCTTATCATGTTGTTTTATCTCTCTTTAAACTTCATCTTCCTCTGGAACATAATTTTATGAAAGACCAAAGATGTCCCTAGTCTTCCTAAAGTTTAGCGACTTCCTCTACCCCAGTACTTCTGCTATGCTCTTCACTAAATTGCATCTGCACCTCTCTTTAACCTGCCTGTCCTAATTAACACTTTGCTGGGGTAGGTTGTGTTGTTACTTGTTTGTACTCTAACGTCACCCATTCTGTCTGGAGCAGAATACTCGTTATATCTCAATTGATACGAGTTTAGTTGAATTCAGACTGATAAAGGCAAAACTTGCTCTGAATCCCCATTGTGGACATGATTCTTACATTTTTCTGCTAACCTTAGACTATAGTTGATGATGTGTATATCGTATTTTGTAGTTTTCTGATGACACATAACTCTTTGTAGTCTGTGAAACAATTGCATACATTTAAGATAAATTTGCTTTATTGCTAAACCTTATGGAAGTTTTCTGACATCGGAATATTCATTCAGAATTATATAAGATATGCAGTACGGCAGAAGCGCGCTGACACTAAGAGAGCTCTTAAAAGCATACTCTTCAACGGGGGGTGCTCAACATCAAGAGATGAGGTCTGCATTTACTATGTCTATATTTGGATACATGGGTGACTTCTTGCAGCATTTTATTTTCTGGTGTGCTATATTTGTATGTAAACGTAAATGTATGCATACTCATGTGCAGATCTACATTTGCACCATGTACATTGTGCTCATGGATTTCTTTTTGTACAATTTAAACTTGATCCTAACTCCAGATTGTTAATGAGCATTAATTACTTCTGTTTTCTCTCCAAGCTGTAGGGGTCTAGACAATGAGAGCTTGCTGTGAAATCAAGTTATCTTCATTTCAATCAGTAATAGTTGTACTACTGAACACACTTCAAAAAAACAAAACATCTTTCTCTTCCATGAGGTGTACCCAGATTCGGAGTTCACCATCAAAACAGTTTGTGCTTTTCCCTTGTTTCCAAGTTTCCCTACTGATCAGCTGCATGTGTCAACCAATGAAATAAATAATTTAACAACTCTACTGAACATAAAGTGTATTTTTCAGGGGTTACACCGATTATACAAGGCCCACGAGAAACACAGTGGAGTATTAAAGAATGAATATTACATTTGTTTTTTTTCTTTTTCTCTCCCTTCTTAACATGAAGCCTAAGCTTTAGAGGTAGCTGATTATACCTCTGTAGTTCTGCTTCATTTTTTCTGATTGATTTATGTTGTCTTTGTCATATATACGAAAGGAGTATATGCAGTGAATATTGGAATTTTTAACTGTTGAGATGCTCCAAAACATAGCCTTCTTCTTCACAGGCTTTCCTAATTCCCTTAATTTCATGGTTGTTCTGATGTTGATGGAAATATTTGAAGTCAGTTCTGTTGATTTTGAAGTTTCCATTATAAATCGTTCTTGTTAGATATAGCTTTCTATTTATTGTTCCCTCCCTCCCCCATTTTGGATTACTAACACGTGCTGTTTTGCCTTATCCATTGTCTACATGTAGTCATTTGCAAAGATAGAAGCAGACTACGCAGATCAGTTAAACAAGAAGTCTCGAATAAAGTCTGCTCGTCAAGCTAAGAGAGCTTGCCACAAGAAATTGAAACGTAAGTTTCTCTTCAAAGCTTGAATTCTTGCAACCAAAATCTCTTTTTCATATAATCTGCACTGTGTTGCCTGCTAAGTCCATCTCCTTGCAATTTCAAAGGTCACGGCTTTAGAAAACAAAAAGAAATCCTTTTGTTTGTTCCCTTTCTGAACATTTGTGAAATCACATTGAAAGATCAACTTCTTAAAGTTTGTTGCCTAAGATGTAAAGGAGAGTAATTATGTTGAAAACTGAGTCATTTCCATCTGAGTATGAAATGTGCCACTTAGATTATCATGTATCCTTATTTTGTTTTCTTTGCAATGTACTACTAAAAAAAATGTGTTTAAGCGACTCCATATTCTAATTAGCTTTAATTAGAATATTTATTCTTCTTTTTGAGGGAAAACTTGAACATATAACTTTTGGCATTTGAAAGGAGTGGCGAAGGTCATAACTTGCAGGAATGTATCTCAGTGAGTTTGTTCCATTTCTTTAACCCCATTGGGCACTAAGGTCATCCTAGTTTGGAAACTTCTACTGGGAAAGTTGGGTTTCGGCAAGCTATAGCCTGAGAGGAAGGAGAAAAGGTATCTTGAGACCTTGAGTGAGTCGATGAGTTTTTGAAGCTTGGGATCATAATTCTCTGAACAAAGCCAGTTAGACTTGGGGATGTGTGTGTACATCTTTCAGATGTCTAAAGAATTCAGAAAATAGAGAAAGAATTGGGAGAAATTAAACAAGAATGGTTTTGTCACGTTCATCCCTATGGTCAAGTTTGGAAGTTATATTGTTTAAAGATGATCACAAAGCATATTAGCAATTTGTTGGATAAATGTTATAATCTCCTTAATAGAAATTTGTAGAAAATGCCCCACAGAATGATATTAGTTGTTTTCAAATGATATATATAAGATTTACTTCACCTGCTGCTAATATTTATTCAAAATGTATGGAAGGATGATGATTTACAATCTGTTTTCTTTTTATGTGGTGGTTTATTAGTTACAAGGCTTCTTAATAGTAGAGCACTGAGAGCAGGTAACTTATATATGAAATCATAGACCTGCCAGCAAGAAGGGGTCAATCAATTTACACACTGCGTCATACATTAGTTAGTGAAACAAGATAACCATTGCTCTTAAGGCTTATGTATTTTGAATTGTATAATTTGCATACTGGAATCGCATATAACTTGCACATAAAATCGCACAGTTGCCAGGAAGAAATGGGCAATTCAACTTAAGACATCTTTTCGAATTTTACTTTTCATTTATTCTTAGTCATGGCTGCAAAGTGCAACCTGTGATGATCTATTTTTCTGAAGATGCCATACCCATGAATCCGTGCATATGTTTTCAATTCCATGCCACATTGTGCATTGGTTGGAATTACCAATTTTATCATCATCATCATAGTTGCCCAGTAGTTGTTTTAATCCATTTTAGAATCCAAAAGTTAACAAACTGATACTATCACTGAAATGCTTATTTCTCTGCTGCATGTTCTTGGTATAATGAAGTCAAATTTCCTCTATTGTGATGATTTTACCTTATCATCCTCCGAATATTTTTCCTGGAACATTAATATTTTGGTCTCTTCTTTTTGGGCTGAATTTCAGGTAAGCATCGGAAAGAGAATATGTTTGAAGATTATGATGAGAATCCTGAGAGAATATTTCGTGCTACATTTGGGAAACAGGGCTTCACTTGGACATTCAGGCCGTCGGAAATGGGATTTGATTGGACGGGAAATTTTGGTTGGGGTGGTTGTAGATTTAACGAACAGGACAGTAAAAGTAGGACAGAATCTGATGCAGGGTCTTTCATTCTAGGAACATATGCTGATAGAAAAATCCTTGGTTTACCAACAGCTGGTCCTTTGAAAATTGAAGACGTCAAGGCTGCGTAAGTACTTTTCTGGCTTGCTTGTTGTATATAACCATTAAATATGTAGGATGGTGGTCGATTAGAAAGCTTGCAATCATGATAGCTAATCTTCTTGATGTAACAACTGATGGCAATTGTCTTCCGCTGCAGCTTTCGCTTGTCAGCGTTGAAGTGGCATCCTGATAAGCATCAAGGTTCTTCACGGGTAAGTTATTTCCCTTTTAATTTCTCCTCTAATTAACTGGTGTTTCTGTCATCACGGTCATGGTAACAATCAGTTGCATATTAACACTGTAATAAGCACTTGATGCAGCTTCATGTTAAGTTTATTAGTTCAGGACTTCGTGTATATTTTTTTCATCTCAACAATGTTTGGACCTTGCCCATTAGTGGATGTTTGATTCCTCTTTCATAGTTTTGACAGTCAAACAGATGGTAAAATGACAATGGATATCTTTTTGTTGGATTTGAGCAGAAAAGTAGAACGTTGAGAAGATCCAAATCTGATGAGTAAATCACGTGCTATTTTGCTGAGTGATGTTTCTTAGTTTGTGGTTAAGTTTGGTAATTTGACTTCTACGAGTATCCTCACTAGTTGGTCCATGTTTTTTATGTTACCACAATTCACCATAGGGCAGAAAGGAAACGAGATAGTCTTCTTTAATTACTCAGTCTATGGAAATAATTGTGGAATTGTTCAGAATACAAAAGAGCTGAAGCAGCACATTTTATAATGAAAATCGAAACAGGATACAATTCCATCTGAAATAGAAAATGGTGCAGTTAGATCTGTGATCCCTTCCATTTTCATTCCATCTCAATTTCAAGAGTCTCTTTTGTGACCACAGTAGTGTGATTTTAGTTTACTTACCTCTTCTCTTTCTTGTAGCTTCCCTATTGAATATTGAGAACAACAGTTTCAACAGTGAAAAGAAAAAAAATAATTGTTTTATATCAAGGCACAACTTCCAAAAATACAGTTTTGTCCATTTTGCATCGCATGCAATACCTATTGAGTTACGTCGTTATTCAGTTTGCATCTGTTTTCAGGAATTGAATTCTCAAGAACTCAAATTCTTGTAATTGTACAAGAAAAGCTCAGTGTCTTTTTGCTTCTTATCACATAACTGATAGATATACTTGCTTTAAGAGATCTTAGTGCCTTGAACAATATTAATCTTTTTGAGATTATGAATAGTTGGCGTGTCAAACCCATTTAAATTTTGGAACCCATTCCACCATGTTTTCATTTGCTACAATATTCGTATATTCTTGCTCTACTCCCTCAATTGTAACATCTTAAATCTTCTTTGCTCAAAATATCTTCTACATAAAATGGTCATTCTTTGGTCAAGTTTTATACATACTTAAGCTGTGAAATCAAATGTCTTTAGTTCATGTGAACTACAAGTTAACATACTTGCTTGAGTCGCTTCCATCTACATTTGTTATAACGTATTGTAAATGCTCATGTTTTGTTTAATATTATGTCAATACTCTTGATATGAGTGGATTTTGGTATTTAAACCCATGGGTTTCACCCCCATTCATATTCTATAATTCAAGGAAACCCGCTTTTGCTTGACATGTAATTTTGATTTTACAGGCAGATGCTGAGGAGAAATTCAAGCATTGCGTCAACGCATACAAATCACTGTGCGATGCTTTTTCTACGTCTTAGCTTATCTTTCTTTTAACATCAGGAATCAATATTCTTTCTGCAGATGTCAACTTTCTTATCCTCCTCTACCATGTTTTAGGGTTTTCTTACTCTACTGTAAATTTTTCTGTCTAAAAACATGTATTTCATTGTTGGATACACACACCATTATAATACAGTTTAATGATGTCTGCCGAAAAATGGTAAGAAAGGAAACAGCAAAGCAAGAAAACTGTGCTCATCTTATCCTAATTTTGTCTACTTCAAAAGCAAACTTCAGTTTCAGCTTTCTTTTCATACGCATCCCTTCCTATTCATGTGCACAGGATTAGGATTCAAACCCGAGATTCAGGTCTGTCTGTTTATGCTTTATATTTTTCGTTATTAGTTTCGGATGCAGTAATTAAAGTCAAAATATGTTTGTTTATACAGATTTTCATTGTAAAAATATACTGGCTTGACACAACAGTTCAATGTAAAATACAATTTTATTGCTTAATCCAACCATATTCTCATTTTTGGGTATTGTACTTTTCAATTTGTCAATCTGATAAATATGCGTTTATGATCGCTTTTTGGTGTTTGGAACTCGAAATATCAGTAGTAATAGAATGTAAATAGTCGTTTAAAATTTAGTTTTGCAAAATACAATTGAAAAAGACAACATTTTCATCGTAGAAGTTTGTCTTACAACCCTTTACGGAAAGATGGAAGAAATATGTCAAAGTTGAGAGAACTTGCAAAGGAAACTTGTCGAGGCATAACCGAAATTGGGTTAAATACAATTTACCTCTTCTAAAATTAGAAAAATGTAGGAAGAAATAAAAATTACAGAAAACTTCCTTGATATTGAAGTCGTCTCGGAGGGTCATTTTTTAAATGTCATGTGGTTTTTTTATATCTTTTTTAATTTCACAAGGTAATTGCATTCAACCCACAGGAAAATTTACCCAAAGGTTTCATGACAAGCAATAGAGTGATGTCTGGGACATGAAGAGATGACCAGTTATTTGTACTAGTATTCAGACACACTCCTTGTCTGTGCAAAATTTAGAAAAAATAGTATTTATATCTTCGGTTATAATTAATAATATATTTATGAAGAAAAAGTTTATTATGTTTATCAAAATCAATGTACTTCTTTAAAACTAGGGTAAATTATATTTTGTCATTTTAACTATGTCCACTTTTATATTGTGGCGTCTGAACCTTTTTTTTGTGTCAACTTACCATTTCAATTTTGTGAAATTTGCACTTTATCATATATGATCATTTTTTCTATTTTTTCTGAAAAAAAATCACATGCTGCGCATATATGAAAAATATTACATCATAACCCTTAAATATCACATGTGCACTACATTTGAGGAAATAATATGGTAAAAAAATAGTTATAAATGGCAAAGTGCAAAATATCATAAAGCTGAAATGGTAAATTGATTCAAAAAAAAAAAAATTAGATGCCAAAATATAAAAACAATCATAGTTCGGATGACAAAATATAATTAACCTTTAAAGTTATTAAATTTCTAATTTTATACATTATCATGAACGAGATAAAAAAAAGAGAGAGAGAGAGAGAGAAAAGGAATTAAAATTTTAAAAGATGTGAAACGACAAATAAAAATAAAAAAATAAAAATATATCTGAATGATTGCAGTAACATGTTAATTAAATTACCTCTTGAATCTTTATGATCTAAAAGAAGAATTTGAGTATGGATGGTTGAAATTACATAAAAATATCTTTTATAATTTTAAAAAATTGGTGTCGTGGTATAAGTAACTACTATTTGTGAGTAAAAATAGATTTTTTTTTTGTTACTAGCCGTTGTGGCATGTCCTCCCTGCATGAATATAATAAATAATTGTTTATACTTTAAATATATTATAAATAAGAATAAAATATATAAACCAATACATCACATTTAAAAAATAAATAAAAATATACTAATTGAGCTAAATTTGGTAGCTAATTGCATGCGGAAAGTCAACAAAATGGATAGCTACCAAATAGAGTAATTATAATTAAAGTTGTGACTTTAATTATGATTAAGTGAAAGTTAAGGCAATGGTTATCAATAATATAATCAAAAAAATTCAAAATTTTGTACAGATTAATTAATTATAATTTAAATTACATTTAAAAAATTAACTATGCGTAAAATTTCGATTCAATGATTTCGAATTATTAATTTTTTAATTTATTTATGCATTTATTTACATAATTAAATAGTTTTATATGTATCATCATCTCAGTTGCAAGAAAATAAAAAGAAATAACACTACCAACTAATATTAAAAATATATGATTACCTATAGTCGATTTTCAATTTAAATATAAAATTCATTTAGAAATGATAATAAATAGGGGATGTAATTTAAATATGTCAAATGCATTGAAAGTTATAACATATGAAATTAATGCCTACTTACCAAACAGAGTATATTTATAATTAAAAAAATTCAAAATTCTAAGAATTCAGAATTTGGTCAAAATTGCTCGATTTTAATCCCTTCAAATATATATATATATATTAACAAAAATATCCAACTCATCAAAAAAATTAATTACAATAAATAACCATATGTTAAAATTGAAAAATGAATAATTTGAGGGTAGAGGGGTTCCCTACAAAGCATTCATAATAATTATCAACACCAAACATTTATTACACTATCAATACTTTGTTGTATTATTATCCACAATCAATAAAGTGTCACACCTCATCCTATCAATTTCAATTACTCATATTCTAAAAATCTCCGCAAAAAAATATATATATAAAGAAAGAAATAATTGCAATACTCAAAATTTGGCTTCAATTAGTTCTGAAAATGTAATTTTGGTATTTTGGTATTTTTATCTTTATTTTCTTAGGATTGCAAAATAATCTTGTAATATTTTAACATTTCGTAATTTTGGTCCTTTAAGTGCCGGATTTTGCAAAAATCACTGAAACAAAAATGTCAGAGTCGCAAGGGCCACATGATTTATTCTGACAATTTTTGCAAAATTCGGCACGAAAAAATAAAAATAGCGAAATATCTAAAAGTTATAGAACTAGTTGGAAAATTTCTACATATTCATGATTGTTCAAAATCAATTTCTACTAAAATAATTGTGTGTGCAAAAGTAATGAATCACAATCAATGGATCCCTACAGAATCATTTAGTTCTGAATGTAATGTTGAAACAAATTGTTCTACGGGGTAAAGTATTGGATCCACACTCGTTGGATATGAATTGTATTTCTAATGGCTGTAAATTAAAATTTGTGCTAAATAATTATTATTAATTATGATAAAATAAAATGAATGCAAAAATTTACTTGTCCATCATGAAAAATTCATTTTATTATTATATTTTAATATTCATTTGTAATTTTTTAAAAATTCAAAATATTTTATACATTTATTTGGGAGTATATATTTATACCAAGGTTATGTTATGCGTAAGTACTTAATAAATTTATGTACATTTTCTATATGTATATTAATTATGTTACCACTAAACTAATATTAGACATATGATAAAAATAATATTAAGTTGTATATTCCTAACATAGTAATTTCATGTAAATTTATGCTTTGTAATTTTATAATTAATTAATTATTATTATCATTATTATTATATATTCTTATTTTTATATTAGTAATTGATTTTTTAATATTATCTAATAATTAAAGAAAATTAGGATTATTTTTTATCATATGCAAAATAATTTGCATTTGTCAATCTAACATAATTAATAAATATTCTAAAATAATTATTATTTTAATCATTAACAAAAAAATATTTCTTTTAACAAGTTCGAACTTGAAATTATGTACTCGAGCTCGAGCTCAAGGCTGAAATTTTTTGCCGAGCTCGACTTGAATTCGACTTATTTATACCACTATTGAACATGCGTAAAAAAATAAAAATTTTAATATATTTATTCGATTAAATAACAAAAAAGTAAGATAAATTTAATAATCAATCAAAATTAATAAAATAAATTACCTTAATGTACATAAATAAGAAATTAATAGTAAAAATATATTTAAGGGCATTTTAGATAATTAAATTTTTTCAATTATAGTAGTTATTTGGAGCCAAATCTCGGTGAAGTTATTTTAAAAATGCAGAAAAAAAAATTAGAGATTTGATGTTGTTGGAAAAGTTTTAAAACTCTAAGTGGCACCGCGTTTTGTTAACGCGGTGCCATAATTTTGATTTAAATTTTTTTTTATGTCACCGCCATAATGAACTGCGGTGACATGTTTTTATTTTCTTGGTGTTTTAATTATATGGATACAACTTTATCCATATGACGTTTTTTTTGTTTTCAACATGTCACCGCAGTTTATTACCGCGGTGACATAAAAAAAAATTAAATCACAATTGTGGCACCGCATAAACAAAATGCAGTGCCACTTAGATTTTTTAAAACTTTTCCAACAACATCAAATCTCTAATTTTCTTTTTTTTCGCATTTTTAAAATAATTTTACCCTTAGCGCAGTGTCACAGACAATAAAAGCGCTGAAAAGTCGACTGTCACCGCGCTTCTTCAACGCAGTGTGACAGTCAATTATTTTTTTTAATATGAGCCACACCGGTGGCTCATTCTTTTTTTTTTTAAATATAGTGAGCCACCGTGGTCAGCAATCGCGGTGGCTCATTACAAAAAAAAAAAAAATTTAAAAATTATGTCACCGCGATTTATTACTGCAGTGACATATTAATTTTTTTTTAAAAACAAAATATAAGGCACCGCGTTTCGTAAATGCGATGCCACTTAGATTTTTAAGAATTCCACAACAGCACCAAATTTCTAATATATTTGTTTTTCATATTTTTTAAATAATTTCCCCCCAAATCTCTCTTTAATAAATAATATAGACAAACTACTTAGTTGGAACTTTTTTAAGACCAATAAATATAATTCATTTGTTATATAAATCATCAATATTCTTTAACCACACACTAATATATATATTTTTTTTTCCGTTTAATTAGGTCAAATCCAATCAGACCCAATTTAAGTAGTATTTGCAGAAACTTCTACTTTTGGAAAAGTAATTTTTATAAAAAAAGTTGAAAGTTGTAGAAGAATCAAAAGTGGATAGTGTTGGTCGAAAAAATAAAAAGTAGACAAAAACTATATTAGATAGTGTTTGAAAAAAAATCACTTTTTTAAAATAAACTTAATTGATTAAAAACCATTAAAATCACTTTTGCTTATATGGGTATTTGTTATTTGTCAATAATAATAATTTTTTCAAAAGAAATAATAAATTTTATTTTAATTAGTTTAGTTCATATTTAATTTTTCTGAAACATTAATAGAAAAAGTGAATATTTAGCTTAATAATGATCCCACTAATTAAGTAATATAATTGTTGATTAATAGACAACAATTAAACTTGCACAAATGCAAACAAAAAAAATCATTTTATTAATTAATCATAGCCATCTAATTTATATTTTCTAATAATAAACGAATAATATAATTAGATAATATAGCAAATAAAGTATAAAATTATAAAATATTTAATATGTGAAAATATAAATTTGATTATTGTTAAATTATTTTAAAATTTCAATATCAACTTTTAAATATAAAATTATAAAAAAAATAATAAAATTGAATTAAAATTAATATAATGAGGATAAAATAATAAAAAATAAAAAATGAATTTATTTACAAAAATAGTAATCTTTTGATCTAAAAGCATTTTTTTTTAACAATTTCAAAAATAAAAATCCACATTTCAAACACCTTAACAGTATTTTTTTAGAATTAGAAGCTAAAAAGTGCTTTTATGAAACAGTCCTATTATACTTGTACTGTGAACCCAACAACCAATAGGAAAATTCCCACAATTAAATCTACAATCTCATTTTTTACTTCAAGAAGCGCATATAAACAAGACAAGAAAAGGAATTAAAATAAAAATATTTTCTTCAAAAAATGAAGAACCCATCACCGTAAAAGCACGAAAATCATGAACAAATCAAAAGATCCACTACAAACCCACCAAGAATTTGAAAAAAAAAAAAAAAGAATATACCAAATCTGATTTCTACTAGAAACAGAGAAGAACAACAGAGGAGGAGACCATGAACCCGTAAATCAAGATCAAGAACCCAAAATACAGAGCCCAATTCCTCTTGAACTTACCGAAATAGCTCTCCGGCGGCTCCTGATAATGAATCTCCAGCTCCTCCCCCATCTCATCCACCACGCCCCCGCTGCTCAGCCGCACCTTCAGCTGCCTCAGCCTCTCCGTCGCCAGCCCTAGGGTTAGCTTGTGGCAGCGCCGCTGGTACTTGAACCCGTTGATGCAGCGGAGGGTTTGAGCCACCGACACGTAGAAGATGAGGTGGGCCAGTGAGAGCAGCCCAATCGGAACCCAGCAATGGCGGCACTGCAGCCGAGGAGACTGCGTCTGCCCCAAAAACACCAGGGCCAGGAAGAGGAAGAAGAGATGGAAGAGCTTCCATAGCTCCTTTTTTTGGAGGTCGACAGCTCGTTTTTTCTCCAGGGTTTTCTCGAAATGGAGCTGGATTATGGTGTTGAGGGCTTGGAGGGCGGTTTCCTTGGGGATCAAGTTGTGGTGGTGGTGGTGGTGGCTGGTGGCGGGGTGGTCGTACTCCGCCATTGGAGTGCGTGAACTCCGGAGTAGAAGTGACAGTGGTAGCAGAGTAGAGAGAGAGAGAGAGAGAGAGAGAGGGTTTTTAAATTGGGATGGTACTAATTTCCAAATAATATATATTTTAATATAAAATATTATATCATATAACAGCTTTTCTATTTAAATTTGGATTTTTCTTGGAACAAATATACTTAAATTCCTTTCTCTCAATTATTTTTTTTATTTTTCTTGGACATTTTTAAATAACAAAAAATATGAAAATTTTATGGTTTGTATTTTATCCAAGGGGCAATTTGGTCAAAACAAAAAAAGGTAAATTTCACACAATTTTATTTAGGGATAATTACACCCATCTTCTCAGATTTGATGTAATTACACATAAACTCCATGTGATTTGAGAAATTATATTTAGCACCCATGAAGTTTGCTTGTATCTAACAAATTAGTTTCTACGTTAGTCAAAATTTATTAAACTTGTTAATATTAATAAAAAAAACTAAATAATTTTTTTTATTATTATTTTGATAATTTTTAGCAAATTCAATGAATTTTGACTAATTGATGGACTTATTTATTTGACGAAAACAAATCTCAGGGCTGCTAGATGTAATTTCTCAAATTACAAAAAATTTACATATAATTATACCGATCTTTATAAAATGGGATTGTAATTATCCCTTTTATATGTGAAGAAAATATAATGCATGATCATTAAACATTTAGAATTTGAAAAGGAAGTATTTGCATGCGAAGCAGTCCATCTTTTAAGAGATTGGGAAGGAAATTTCATTACAATTAGCATTGGATATGCCATGAACAATAAGGCTCAATTTTGGGTTCGTCTTTAAATTGCACAAACACATGAAATATGTGATCTTGCAATTGAATCTAATTCCATCTCTCTAATGTATTGACGTGACAGTTTCTGAATTGAGCAAACTTAAATTTTGGAGAATTTCTTCGAAATTGTCAGAAATTTTTGTCGCAAATTGATTGAATTGACATCACTCTCCTTGATAAATGAGAGAGATCGAATTCAAAATCAATTTATCCTCGACCCCTACTCCCATTGTACTAAAAGAAAAATAAATATGGAATATACCTAATATAATAGTCATTACATAGGTCCGGATCTAACATGTCTCTTGAATCAATGGATCCCTCGACCTGAATACATTGTATCAATCCCAATGTTCTAAATGGGGTTGGAACCTGACCTTTTTTTGTGTGTGGACGTATTTTTATTTGAATGCACCTGAAATTAAGTGGAATATGCATAAAACAATAGGATGCATATTAAAATAAGAAGCATTAAACTTGAACACCATCTTCAAAAGTTGTACAGTCCAGCAAGATGGGCCCTAATAACAGTGGTAAAGGGAGCACATTTAGATTAAAGAATTTAAACTCTATCAGCCCAACTCACTTGGACTTTACCATCTCCACAAGTAATTTATCCTCTGGGAGGGAGTGGGGTAGTGGATGCACCTTATTTTACGTGTGGTTTTAATTGATTTTTAGAAATTAAGTATTATTTTTACATTTAAATATATATAGTATTTGTAATAATATATATTTTTATTAAATATAATATAAAAATATCATTTCACTTCATTTATTTCTTATATATGTATTGACTTCATTTAGTGTTTAAATAAATATGAATAACAATTGTGTTCACTTTACCCCATATATGGAAAGTAATAAAAGTACAAAACAATTATTAATTTTTTCATTCATAAACGGTTACTTTTGTTCAATGATTATAATTCGAAAATAATTTTTCATTACAATTAGATCATTTTGATCGTGTATATATATATATAACACTATCCCTACCCCTTATAAGTATAATTATATGGGAATGTTAAATGATGGTAAAAAATAGAAACTTATATAACTTTTTTGCTAACGAACATTTTTTCTAACCATAATGAAAGCAGGTCAGATATAAACAAAGAATTGTTGGAGAAGGTCTAAATATAATATTGAAACTTCTTCGGAACAAAATGTAATTTCGTATTTTCAGAGGAATCTAGGTGTAACTAACCATTTCTTTTGTTGAATTGATTATTTAATGAATTATCAACAACCACCTAAATCAGCATTTCTTAGCTAGTAATAATTTATTTATTCAATTGAATTATTGTTACTTAAATTAATCGGACATGCCCAAACAGATCAGGGAATTATTCAATTTTTGTTGATTTCATAAATCAATTAGCACCATTTTCACATTTGGTCTGATCCATCTTACAAAACCTTTAGATGCCTGATGCCTCCATATCCATCCTCTGTTGAAATTCAAGGGGCTGGACTTTCTCCCTGACAGTTGATCAGCGTATGAAAACTCCACCCAATACACATACTCAGAATGAAAAAGGAGAGATAAAAAATGATTACCAGGAACATGGGCTGAAGAATCAAACAGAGATATGTAACCAGAAGTCAAGAATTCAACCATGCTTCATAGGAATAATGCAACGACAAAGGCGGAAAAATTTAGCAATCTCAGTTTACTCCAGGCATATAAATGAATTTATCCAAGTCACCCTTTATTCAGATATAATTACTGATGATGATTTATCATTATTAGTACAAGCAAACTCAACAAACAGCTAGTAACTATAACAAACAGTGTGAATCAAACCGGTATCAAAAGCGAAAAAGGGGCGATATAATTCTCCGCACGACTATTTCCAGAGCCAGCATCAGTTGAAGATACGCATTGGGTTGGTGCTGCTTCAAATGCTGAGCTTTATGTATCATATGTATCCCTCACTCATTGCACAAAAATCTGACCTCCATTTCTTAGGAAACCTTGAATAATTTCCAAGATATCATCCACTTTCGAGTTCAAGAAAGAACTTCAGGATTATCTCCTCACTCCAGGGTAGCCACCGAAGACAGGTTATTAGCAACAATCTGGTAACCATCTCCACTGTCATCATCTTGTTCATCCTCTGCATCATCTTCTTGGTTTTGATGATCACTGTCTCCATATTCTCCTATCGACTGTTGTGGTTGTTGCTGCTGTTGGTGTTGGCCCATCATTTGCATCAAAATTTGTTCGGGCTGCAGGTTACAACCACCATTATCTGAGTTGTGTTCAGATTTCTTGGACTTCTTTGCATAAAGAGACTCGAGCATGTTAAAATATGGGCATGTTTTCGAATCCTGGGGCCTCTTCTTGTTGCTCTCTCTTACTCTCTTATAGTACTTGTTTATATTCTCCCATTTTTCTTTACACCGCTTAGCACTTCTATCGTAACCAAGCTTCTTCATACAAGTTGAGACTTCCTCCCACAATGGCCCTTTTGGTCCACTATCTTGGTATTTCAAATCAAGATCAGTTTTAAGCATAATCAAAGCTTCAACTTCTGCTTTCGGCCATCGTGAAGAACTCGTCTGAATAGCAATCTCACCAGCACTATGATCTTGTTTGTCAGCGTGCATAGAAGTTTCGCCAACACCATTATCTTGTGAATAACCTTGTTGTTTCTCCAAAATATTTTCTTGTTTATCAGAAGGTTTGTCAAACAATGGAGTCAGAATTTCTGACATCTGCAATGGGAGCGTCTGCTGTGTTATCTTTTGCAAGAAAGCAAGCACCGCTGCATCCTTAGCCGCTGTAATTGCTCTTTCTTGGGCTAAAAACTCTTGTTCTCTCTTTATTCTAGCCATTTCTTGCACTTTCCATGCTTCTTCTCTAGCTATTCGATCTTTCTCACATTTTTCTATGGCTTCTAAAAACTTGTTTTGCAAATCCTCTTGCTTTTGCAAGACATCCTTCATCAACCTCTCAAAATAGTCTACTAGTTTCCTCTTTTTCCTAACACTCCCTTCGGAATCTTTCCCCGAGGAGGACGCAGTGGATGTGGAGGCAGACATGAATTCAGCATTGGGATCTTGATTTGAACAAGGAATAGTAAAATCTTGACTAGAACTTATGGGCTTCGCCATCACTGATGTTGTCGGAGTTGACGTTGCTATTGCTGCCGTTTCCATTGCATATGAAGGAATTTGGTTCAAGGGAGTTGATGGAACCGAGAAGTGGCCATCCAAAAGCTCTAATTGCTCAAAAAACCTATAGTTTTTTCCATTCTGCCGACTGGATCTGCCATCTTTGGTTCTCTTGTGATACTTATAGATGTTTTCGAATTTCTCTTTGCATTTCTTGGCGCTTCGATGGAATCCAAGCTCACCTAATTTCCTGATAACAACAAATCATAAACTACATTGACTCTCCTCTTCTCGGCTTTAGCTAATCCATAAATGAGATCAATAGAAGTACAACACACAGATGCTTTGAACAACCCATCCATTTCAATTAAACAAAGAAAATTGGCCAAAACCCACAAATCGAAAAGGCCAGCCAACTCAAGTAATACAAGTGAAGTCAACAAAATTACCACAGATACAATGAATCAAACAGCTGAAAGGCAAAAACCAAATCACTCAACCTTTACAGCAAAGCTAGTTGTTTAATACCATAACTGCCAATTCAAAACATGAAAAGCAAATTCAACCAAAACAGAAATTAAACCAGAAGAAGGAAAAAAGAAAAAAAACCAAAAGGGGTGACAAGAAAAAGCGAAATGAAAACGACACCTGGAAACTTCATCCCAGAGAGGAGCTTTAAGAGTGGAATCACGAAATGCTAGGTCCATATCAGACCTTATCTTCAGCAAAGCTAAAGTTTCCTCACGCGGCCACCGATTCCCAGCTGAATTCCGGTCACCCTCATCACCAGCACCGGCGCTGCCGCCCTCATTCCTGAGCTCCACCGCCACCCCATCTGAACCTGAGCCACCACCACCGCCAGAATTCTCCAAGAAAACTGAACTATCCAACATCACTTCAACAACTTAACTCGCCCAGTAAAGCTCAAAAATCCTCCAAGGTGAAAACTGAAATCCAACTTTTCAAACTTTTCATTTATTTTTATCCCACCAAATTTCTTTGGTGAAGAATTTTTTCTTTTTTAGCAGTTAAGGTAAAAATATTGTCTGGGTTTTTTTCTTGTTTGGGACTGGTTTGAATTTCTGAGTTTTAGTTTTTTCTTTCCCAATTTAACCACATTTTTTTATGGATTCTTTTATTCTTTTCAGTCTCTGTCTCTCTCTCCTCTGTCTCTCTCTCTTCCCCATCAAAAATATGAAATATTTAAACAAAAAGTGGGGTGGTGAAGTTAGGGTTTCTTTGGGTGGGATAAAGATAAGAGAGGGCAATGTTCAAGTAGGGTCCAAGATAGATAACACCAATGACATGTAACAAATCTATTGGTCCAAAAAGTGCAATTTTCAAATTCTCATTTATTTGACTTTTCATCCAGCCAATCAAATCTTCAAGTATGGAAGCAACTTTCGTGTGACCATTTTGGGATATTAGGAAAAGTTGAAGGTCAAAAAAGAGAGGTTGGAAATTGGACATGGATTTTAGGCTTTCAACCATATAAGACGTCGGCAATAGCTCCTATTTTTGTGACGAAAATAAATTATAAAAAAAGTCATTTTTCGTCATAGTTCAATAATAGTAAAAATTAGTAGTATTTAAAAATAGAAAGAACACAAAAAACAATATAAAAAATATTTCAATATTTATAATTTTATCAGAATTTGATAAAGAGTTATTTAACTTTTTCTTATTTAAATTAGCTTAATTTAGACGGTAAAAATATAATACTCGTAAATTAAAAATAATTTCTTCAATATCGGTGAGCCCTAACTCAATCGTCAAAAGTTGAAGCCCCAAAACTATTTACGGACTATTATTCTATTTCAATAATAGTTGTTATGTTATTTTAATAGTAGATATTATTTATTAGTTATTTAGTATTAATATTTAATATATAATATTATAATTATTAATAATTATTATAAATTTATTTTTAAAAAAATAATTCATAAATTTCAATATAAAAACTTATTTTGAATAATAAAATAATTATAATAAAGGGTTGCAAATTCACCCTGAAAAGGATAGAGATGATAAATAGTAGCAAGTTGTAATTTGTATGGTTGTGTTTGAAAGCTAATATTAAATTCCAATGTTTGGCCCACAATTCAATTTTCAAAGTTTTCTTTTTGTATTTTCCCACTAGCTATGTTTTGTTTGCCTCTTTTTTGCTATAACCAAATTTCAAATTCAAAAAATTCAAAAAAAAAAAAATGAATTGTATCTGCACTTCGGCATCAATTAAAAGAATCGGTATGGCTCGAGATTTGGCAAAAATATAATAAAAGCGTAAAAATAAATATATTTAAATTCTTAATTGAAAGGAAAATAGTATCATAATTAATTTTAGAAAAATGATTATAGTGTTTGAATTTAGAATTTTATAATTAAATCTTGAAATTAATCTTATCCTTAACGTCGACGAATGAATTAAGAAATTATTTGACAAGCGCGATGGATAATAAGATGAAAAATAATTAAAAATAATATTACAAACTACATATCCTATAGTTTTTTTCAAAACGTGATTTCGATAAAATTTAATTCCGAAAGAAATTATCAAAAATTGGATCAAATGGTACAAAAAATTAAACTCATTATAGAATTAAACGTTTTTTTATTCATTAGATATATATATATATACGCATATTTTTTTATTCATTAGATATATATATATACGCATACCACGAATATCCCACGCACCCCGCAATTTTCATTACCAATGCAGGTATTAATACAACAATAAGTAAGTAACAATCTACAAATAATTATGGCATATCAAACAATTATTCTGTCATTATTAATTTTAAAAAGAGGCATATTCATGTGTTTTGTAAATTCTTTTTAATGAAATAATTAAAATATATGAATGCATCATACGTGAATTAATAATTAGCACCACAAAATTGGTTGGTTGGTAGGTGAATAACAATTATTTTGGTAAATCAAAGTTTGTACTTACATGGAATTATTAATTTAAAATACTAATTTTTGAGATCTGAGATCTAAATCTTTAGGTTAAGCTTTAAAAAATTAGTACTCAACCACATTTGTTGGGGTCTAAGTCACAAATGTGCATTTAACCTCTTCATATTTTAAACCCACCTGATATGGAGATCAGATTTATCAAATGTGTGGATATTTGTCTTACTTTATGTAAATTTTATTATAATTTATTTTATAATTCTTTATTTCGATGATGTATTGTTATCGTTTCTACTCAAAAATCAATTTCATCTTCTGTTCAGTTAACGTATAAAAACTACGGACGCAACAGGCTTTTTTAAAATGGAATAAATGATGTAATATTTATAAGCACGACATGCACATATCGAACGAAATAAAAGATACAATAAAATTTGAAATAAAAAATTTCGATAAGCCAAATATGTAATCCCAGAAAAGAAATGATTATCTCGATACCAAAAATTTATACAAAATCATTATTTAATTTATGAGTGAACGTCGATTCAACTTAATTAATCCATAGTATTTTTAGACGAACTTTTAAAAATTAATGGATTTTAAATTCTTCCCTAAATAGTCTAATTCAATTTTTTTTAAAAAGAAAATAGTGGATAAAATTAATTAAGATAAGGTAATGATTAGGGCATAATTAGTGAAATGGTTGGGAAAATGTATACGTAATGTAAGGAAAGGAAAGCATGTCTTTTTCACATTATTATTATTATTATTCCCAAAGAGTAAAGCATTTAACCCCTTCCATTATTTCAGGAGAGGCGGTGAGAAGGGAAAAAATCTAGCTGTGCTCTGCCCCACACGGTAATGGTAAGCCCTACTGTTGATTGGGACCACCCAATTCTTTTTCACTTCTTCCCATTTGCCATTATCTCTTCTTTTTTCCTTTCCCTTTATTTTTTTTTGTTTTTTTTAACGTGGAAGTAAATTTTAATTTTGTTTTAGGTAAATTAGTTGGTTCGTTGTTTTGAAATATATTGTTGATGATTTTATCCGATATAATGCTAAAATTATGAATGTAGTATATTATTTGGCTGGTTTTATCGTATTATGATTATTTGTTATTACTGTATTTTAGAGATAAAGTCTACGTGCCAGATAAATCAATAAAGTTGGGTTGCGAATTTGATGGCGACTATGAAAATAACTTCTAATGGTTGATCTGAAACATTTTAAGTCGAGAACCCTCGAGAATGGATATTAAGGGGTTCGATAGAGACTTACCCTAAGTGATGCATTCATGTAATGAGTGTCGTGTTTCATTGACGACAGACATGTAATGTCTAAAGATTTTCATATATAATTGTTAGATCAGTAAGTATTAAAGAAATTAAAATTAAATAATAAAAGAAGGATAAATTTTGAGGCAAGCTCACGTGGCTGCCCACCCACTTAGCCACTAATAGTGGTGATGGATATAAGTAATTAAATTTGTAGTCACTACACACTGTTAATACAAAATGTGAAAGAAAGCTTTGTACTGCATTTTAACACCATTTTCATATGCTTCCAATGTTTGACGTTTCAAAATAGATGAGAAATTAACACATTAAACTATTTGCCGTGTTTGGTTTTATTTTTTACTTATTTTGGTGTGTTCAGTGAAAATAGAGAGAAAAAAATAAAGATAAATAAGTATGTGTATCTTTTGATTTATTTTTGAAGATATATAAAATAAGTATGGTATGTTTGATGTTGGTTAGTGAGAGACAAAAAGTAATGTTCATTGTCGAATCATGTCTCTTTTATATATATTTATTTATGTACGTATGAGTATGTATATAATTCCTTTAGTTTTAGGGTCTACAGGGCCTATAATTACTGTACATTTATTTGAACCAAAACAAATGAGACATTATTTCAAAATATCTCAAAACACCACAAGAATCCCCAAAACAAATCAGGCCAACACATGTATTTTTCAGACATGGGCCAAAACTGAAACCAAATACTATGATTAATTTTTATATGTTATATTGTTCGGTTGGTAAATTTATTAAACATAATTTTTACTATTTGAGTTCATGTTTAATCAAAAAAGTTAATAAATTTGATTATATATAAATTTGTGATTAGTGAAGTATTTGAATTAAGGATGTTATGGCTAATTAATTAAATTACTTAATTTATTAGATGTAGTTATTATTATAATTGACTTATTCTAGTTAATCTATTTCCAGGTATTTAATTATATGTATGGGATTTAGTTATTTGTTATAATAGTGAGGAGGTGATGAAAAACTAATAGAAATATTATAAAGTTATATTTGAAAAAAATTTGAGATTTTTAGATAATTTAATCCAAAATTGTTATTAAGAATGGTAGCTCTAAAAAAATGAGGGGTTTAAGGAAATAAATTTCTATATTTAACCTTTTGTTTGATCAGCTTAACTGCTTCAGTATGTTCATTAGTCCATTCTGGTAGATTCTTTTTAAGTCTATGCTGTATTTTGAGCAAGATTCTTATTTTAATTAATTAAAAATAATTTTAGATAATTATAATAATTATTATATTTAAATCAATCTATAACTTATAATTATTATAATTTCGTAATATTTATATTAATATAGATATCTAAATTTGAAAAATATAATTTAGTAATATTTTATGTA
Organism: Sesamum indicum; assembly: GCF_000512975.1. Taxonomy (NCBI): domain Eukaryota; kingdom Viridiplantae; phylum Streptophyta; class Magnoliopsida; order Lamiales; family Pedaliaceae; genus Sesamum; species Sesamum indicum. Next base: position 7,004,158 of record NC_026159.1, on the reverse strand, counting down.
TTTTGATATTTAATATAAATATATTTAAGGATAAAAGAGTTTGTATTTTTACAAGAGATGAAAATGAAAATAGAAATTTAAGAAAAAAGTCAAATTTAACCATTGTAAAATTTATTTATCTATCTTTTAAAAGATACTCTTTTTGTGTTTTAGCAACTTTGGTACTAACTAAACATATCATTCCAAAAATTCACTCACTTTCCTAAGTAAACTAATCCATTAAATAATCTGAATTTATTTCATATTCAACAACATCCTTTTATATTTTTATACTTATTAATTTATTTAATTTTAATTAATATCATTATTTTTATTTATTTATTTTTATATTTTAGAATAAATTATTTATACTCAATAACAAAATTAAGTATTTAAACAATCTGGAATCTGGATTGATTGAGATTTTATAAACAAGTTTTAAATTATTATTTAAGTCTGACTAAACGTGTAAGTATTTATCTTACGTACTGTGAGTAATTAATTTATTATAATGGGAGTGTATTAATTAAATTATTTATTTTTTAATTTATTAATATTTATATTAATCAACGTTTGATTAAAAAAAATAAAAAATAGATTCCAAAGATGAAGATTCTTGGCAAGAGAAGTGGATTCTGGGCTGAAAAGGATAAGTGGGCCTCTTCAACTTCTTTATGGGTACTTCTTGCGGGCTCTTCTCATTTCGGGTCTAGCTTTTCACCACAGAATCTTGATTTCAACGCTTAAAACCCACGCAGGCTTCAGCTTGCTGCACCCCGGCACCAACAGCAATACAGAGATGGCGGTGACCAGGCAGCATGTTGAAGCGACCCTAAAATCGAAGCTCAATCCTTCTCATCTTGTAATGTCTCGTTTTTGTTTTTGTTTTTGTTTTTGTTTTCGTTTTCTGTGACATGTTCATGCTGGTGACTGATTGATTCTGGAAATTTCCGTTTTTGTGGTTTTTGAAACGGGAAGATTACTGCGAATTATTCATGACGGGGTTTCTGTTGATCGTTAATTTTCGCTGTTTTTTTGTCTGGGGTTGCGACATTTGGTTTGTTTTGGAGCTTTTTAGTTGCCTTTTCTACTTGTGGTTTGATGAGGTTGGGGCAAGTGTTGATCACTTTGTGTTGGGAGTAAGGATCTTCTTCGTTTTTGATCTCTTTGGGTGTGTGTATGTGGAAGAGGGAGAAAGAGAGATGTTTTTCACTATAGGAGAACACCGTTTGAGATTAGGGAAGGATATGACCTGCATAGAGGTCGGTAATCTTTCATCTTGTTAGCATGGAATTATCCTGCTGGACCTTGTACTTGGCGGAGTTAAATGCTGCCAAAAGATTTATTTCATGTGGACTGGGAATTATTCTTAACTTATTCAAGATCAATGTGTGTTAATAAATTTGTAAATCATATGGCCATCGCCAAAGATTAGTTCACTAGTTTAATGCCGGCTTTCTGAGTTGGAGGGTTTTCTATGTGAAACTATGTTTTGATACTCAGGGAGCGGGTTATATGAGGGATGCTAAGACTTGAAAG
>NC_026159.1:6975716-7002630 GCF_000512975.1 Sesamum indicum | reverse complement strand
TAGCTGATAGAGGAGTTACTGTTCAGCTTAGAGCTTAACTATGTTTCACATTTGATACCGTGAATATTTATGCTGGATTTGTAATTGTCGGCTCCATACATTGTATGCAGAATCGTCCATTCAATGCTGCAAGTATCACTCTTGAATTAATGTTCTGAGTATGAGGTTGTTTCTTAAGCGAATAGCAAAGTTTAGGCATTAGCTTGCAGAGAGCTTCATTAGAGTTAAAGGGCTTTAGTTAATCTGTGGGGATAAAAAAGAGAGCTGTTTAGAGCCCACTTCAAGAGATATTACTATCTGCTTATGCTGTTGCCACCCTTGAGATGTTCTCTTCATCTTTTAATTGAACTTATGTTCTAAAAAATGAGTCGATCTAGTGGATATTTTGCATGTTCTAGCTCCTGATTTTTCTTCTCTATTTTCATGTTCTGGTCTGCTGCATCAATTTCAGGATGTTGTCGACACGTCTGGGGGGTAAGTTCATATCTTTACACCATTTACCTGGAGCTTTTATAATGATTCAGACTGTTAAATGTCATCAAAACCTATCTTGTTATCAGATGTGGTGCGAGTTTCTCTATTGAGATCGTAACAGAACAATTTGAAGGAAAACGACTGCTGGAGAGGCATAGAATGGTAAATGCTGCATTAGTGGAGGAGTTGAAACAAATTCATGCTCTTTCGATAACAAAGGCCCTGACCCCTGAGCAGTGGAAACAACAAGAGGATAAAAACTCGCAAGCATCTGCTTGAATATGATTCACTTGATAAACCTATTACGCATTTAGCATGTTGCTCTGATTTCTCTGTTTCATGCTTCGTAATGTAAGTTTGTGTTTCAAATCCTAACTGGAACTGCTACTATACTATCAGAGACCGTGTTTGCAATTTCCCATGCGTTTCATATTGCGGGATGAGCATAAATTCTGAGAATGAAAACAATGTCTCTTCATCAGCTTGGTTTACAGTTGGCAAGTCATTTGGCATCTGGTTCTAAATACTCTGACACATGCGCTTGAGATCTATATACTCTACGAGAAAATGTCACTGTAATGTTGGATGGACATGCAATTCATACCTCCTCATTGGATTGAGGAGGGCATGCGTTGTATCTATGAAATCTTGTAACTTGCATTAAAAACAAAAAGAAAAAAGATCTGAGTTATATGGGCCCCATATGAACCAATCGTGCACAAATGAATCAAGATTGTTGAGGAATTCTTTCAAGATTACTACATGATTAGCTGTTGTTTGTGCTACTATGATCCATAATTCCATCTTGATTAGGCTGTTTGTGTTACTGTGATCCAAAAATTCCAACTTTTTTCATCTAGATTGTGGCTGTTACTTCAACTTTAGGTGATAAATGGTAAAGAATTTCTTTCTGCAGTGGGTTAGTAAGTAATCAATTCATGTCATATGTGTTGGGAAACAAATCATTTTTATCCATAACGAGCGGTAGAGAAAGGATATTTGATAAATAAATAAAATCTCAACAAATAAAAAATTCAATCCTTTATAGCATAACATACACATACAGTCATCTCTGTCGTTGCACAAACAAATAAATAAGAGAGAGCAATAATGTGGTAATGATATAAACTAGAGAAACAAAAAGGCAAGAAAGCAACAACATTGATATAATCTTGGTAGCAAGGTGTGGAGTAATGGGCAGCAGAAAGCTTATCCAACCATCAATCCCAGCTTCCCACGTGCTCCCTCCCAATCCCACCACCGTTAAGATGATGAAACTTCAACCGGCCAATCACAGCAATCCCATTAGATTTGGATTTTGGTCGCATTCTTGTGTGAGAGCTGCAGAAAAGAGCTGTGAGTTATTAGGTGGTGGTGCTGCTGCTGCTGAGGAGGAGGTGATAACAGTAGAAGGTTATAGAACTGCAGCCCAAATCAAAGAAACTCTTTTTGCTGCGCTACAGGGTATCAACACTCTCATTTCTTGCTTTTTTGTTGTATTATATTTATCTATATATAAATATTAACATTTGTAATTATATATTACAAAAATTTCATCCCGACCTCCCTCCTCACCGCCATCTCCCCCTCCCTACCCATCGTCGGCGTCACCCTCATCAGAACTGTGGATCCGAATGAAGTAAATTCTACAGTATTGATTTACTCCCTAAATTTGGACCTTATTGGACGGTTTATCGGTAAATATCATTTTATAATAAAAAATAAAAAATGCGCGTGTAAGTAGGTTTTTGCACATTTCACCTAGTGGTAAATTGCATTTCACCCTATTTTTATTACTTGTTTCTTGGAATTTTGCTGAAGGAGTTGCATTGCAGGCATTAACAGAGGCATATTTGGAGTCCCATCAGCAAAGAAAGCTGAAATTGAAGAATTGGTTGAGCTTCTGGAGTCCCAAAATCCCACTCCTAAACCAACACAGTGTTTGGAGAAGGTGCTTTTCTTGGCATGTGGAGTTAGTGTTGAAGTTGCTGTTTTTTTAATACGAGTATTGCAGGTAGCTGGATCTTGGAAGCTCATCTATAGCACCATTACTATTCTGGGCTCTAAAAGAACTAAGCTGGGATTGAGAGATTTTATCACCTTGGGAGATTTTTTCCAGTCAATTAATGTTGCTGAGGTATTCGTGTTCTTGTTGGTTGGCATGATCCCGTTTATGTTATGCCTGCTGTTTAATGTTTACATCCTGAGAAATGTGTGTGTATGTGTGTTGCATGTTCAAATCATTGTGTACAGATAGAAGTTGTTGGAACAATCTATATTCATTTTTTCCCGTTTCTTCTTAGTCCCTCAACAAGATAGTAAATCTCCATCATAAAACATTGTTGTTGAAGTTCAATTATTGTACTCAAGAATCGGAAATCGTATGTAATCTGCTGTGTTCTTTCACTACTAACGTTCCAGCATTTTATGATGGCAAATGGAGGGTAAAGCAGTTAACATGATCAAGTTCAGTGCCAAAGGTCTGAATCTGCTGAGTGGACAGTTAACAATCGATGCTTCGTTCAAGATTGCCTCAGAATCAGTAAGCTATACTTCATACATTTCTTCTCACGTTACAATGAAGAAAAGTAGAGAGGATGACAAGTTTCATTCCTTTTGATGTTCAAAACTGTGTAGCGAGTTGACATCAGCTACAACAAGTCAGTGATCACTCCAGAACAGGTATGAGAAAAGGCATGTATTCTGATAATCCATCAGTTATCATCCAAAAAAGCAAATGTGAAAAAATGCAACAAAATCAACTAACAATAATCAACCTAGTGGGAGGTTTAGCTGGATCACTTCTTGTTCTGACTGTCAAGCTGACATCGTTCATGCTTTTACTATGTTTCTTGATTGCTACAGTTGATGAACGTTTTCCGCAAAAACTATGACCTTCTTCTTGGCATCTTCAATCCTGATGGCTGGCTTGAGATCACGTAACTACATTCATCTTGTACATAATAGAATTACCTTTGTTCTGAACTTTTTGGAGTTGATGGATTTGGATTTGGAGGAAAAATTTCAAATGATATTATATTAAAAGAATTTGAAATCTATTACTGTTCAATAAAACATAGTTCAAATTTAGATTGAAAATTTTGAAATCCCTGTTGAACTCTAACCAAACAAATGTGACGGATTAATTACTATAGATTTGAAATATATGACTTCAAATCCATCAACCCAAATAAAATCTTACGAAATCTTTATATCATTGTCTGATAATCCGCTGTTTCGTCATAACAGGTACGTAGACGATTCCTTGAGAATCGGCAGAGATGACAAAGGAAATATGTTCATCTTAGAGAGACTAGAGGATGATAAGCCCTGAAAGATTTTGGTGACTCCCAATGAATTTGGTCTGAATTATTTGTTGTGGTTAGCCAATTTTACAAGCATCCCATTTGAATGTAGAACCATAATAATGCATTTTGTTACAGCTATGTTGAGTGGAAAGCAAGAGCTGAAGCTTCTTTTTATGAGTAAAGCATTCTTATGTTGTGCTATCAAAAGGAACTTTGATACACAATTTGTAAGAACTTCTGCTTTACATGATGAACTCAAAGCAACATGATTAATAATTGAATCATTCGTATCCAATTTTTAAAGAATTGGCTAAACTCCATTTTACCCTTGTGTTTCCGTCCCTCTATTTTTTAAAAAATAAGTTAAAAATTCTTTTGTATTTTAATAAATTTAGCAAAAAACTTCCTTTCCATTGGAAACTAACGCAAGGTGGGGTGCACGGGCTTGAAGTGCATTTGGGTTAAATATTTTTATTAATTATATTATTTTTTATAAATAATATTTATATTTAAATTAGTATTGTCTGTAATTAAAAAAAAATAAATCCAATATATATCAAACAAAATAGTTAATTAAATATCTAATAATTATTATAATTATCTGAAATTATTCTTAATTAACTAAATTATATATTTAATGAATATAATTAAATAGAATTTTGTTTAAGAAAATATTGGGGGAGATGGCCGGCGCCCACTTTCTTTTGTTTGGGCGACATCGCCCCTATTTGCACGGGCGGGTGGGGGTGGAGGGGGAGGTGGGAGTAGGGTTTCTTTTTTATATAATATAAAATAATAATTTCTTTTTTTATATATTATTTTAATTATTTATATATAATATAAATAAAATAATTTATTGAATTCAAATCGTTTGTTTTCTTTTTAAAAATCTAATGATTGATATAAATTGATTAAATTCGACGATTATTATATAATTAAAGAAGAGGGGCAATTAAGTCATATGAAAATAAATTAACATCGTTAAGTCAATTAAGGGAGAGGGGCAAATAAACTACGTTTAACAAAATAAAGGGATTTTTTTTCCTAGTTTTAAAATATATAGTATTGTTTTTAGCCGAATTTCTAAAACACAAGGGGATTTTATGCTATTTAGCCTAAAGAATTCGACATTGGCAGAATAATTTGCTTTTTTGGAATGAATTCTCACATCAGAATCTATAGGTATTTAAGAAAAGGGCTAATTACACTTAGATCGTCGCTCAAAATGCTGAATTACACTTTTTCTAAAAAAAGTTTAACCACTAGCACAAGGTAACAATGATGAACATTTCAAACGAACTACTTTGATCCCAGATGAGTGAAATGTAATCAAGGAAGAAGTTTCTAAACGACGAATGCAAGCCTACAACAACAATTTTTATTAACCGTAAAAGATAGATGGGGTCCAAAAATTACTGAAATAGAAGGCATACGAAGCAGAAATAAATTTAAACATGAGAGAATTAGTTACAAGTACAACGTTGGCAAGCAGGGCTGTAGGAAGGAGGAGTTAGACGACCCAACATAGAGAACAAGGGGGATTTGATGATTTTTTAACATTTTTCGATGACATTCTTTTTGTAATTTTTTAATAATATTATTTAAATTATTTTACGGTCTGTCCTTTAAGCTCCAAAGAGAAAAGAGAGATGGTGGATACCTTTGTTGGGAGGAGAAAGCGGTTTTCCCGAAGACAATGGTGAGGAATACAGTAGCTATAAGGGATGACCTTCGACATCTCCGACACAACGGACATGTAGGAAGATGTCAAGACGGGCATCTTTATTGGCCGATGCACTTGATAGATGGACATTCGTTTACATAAGAACCGAAAACTAGACACAATCAGTCCATGCATTGAAGCACTGACTGTGAGATGCCTGGTTTGTAATGCATCTGAGGAGCTTCATGATCCCACTACAAGAAGGATGTCCCTTTACATATCACATCTCAACTGGGCGTGTATATTTCTGGGCTTTCACAGTTTTGGTGTGCTTGAATGGGTCGAATGGTTAGCTAGTCAGTCTTGAATGGTTGTTGTACAGGGCTGGGGATCATCTCCTTTTTGCTAAGTTCAGATGTATGCTGGATGATTATGTGCATACTGCTACCTGTGTTTTGAGTTGATGATGCCTAATTTCGACTTGGGTATTGCTAAACTAGTGATGATGGATGCATTATTCTACGCCGCTTGGGAAGTTTTGGGCCAACTAGACCACCCTCCATACATCTTTTGTGACAACTTTCTGCTTCAGAAGCTGTTATGCTATACTACCTACTAAAATGATGCATCATATAAAAGTGCCAAATTCATAGGATCTGGTGCTTGTTGGTTTGCCTCCATCAGTTTTTCTTTGTCATGATTCTTGTTGATTCTAAAACATGTAGTTCTAGTGGTGATTTATAAATGTAGATGCAGTTTGACGCGTTGCGGGTTCGATTTTGCTATGTTTCCCGTAGTTAAGTAGGTTAATTGCTTCATCTTTTATTTGCAATTTATGGTGTTGATGCCTGTGGGATCGTTCCTCTAGTTTTTGATTGTCAAAAAGGCTTGGCTTCTATATTTGACCTAGGCTGATTGTTGAAAAGCCTTGGATGGTCACAGAAAATATATATTCAGATTGACACAAGCCATGCGGACTGACAGATTCATTCACACAATACAGCAAATTAGAAATATAGACACCACACAGATTCATACAGAATCCAAATAATATATCTTATGAAATTGGGGAGTTTCAATTTCCATTTTCCTCTGTTAATTTAGGACAATGAGCAGGCAATTTGTACATTGTGTATTAAATTTATGGCCCAGTTCCTAGTTATGTAACCATTTAATGTTATCAAGCTAAGACTTTTCACTAGTAAGCGATAATGTTTGACTTGTGAGCTGAGGAATAATGGTAAGGAATTAGAGTAACCAAACACCATACAAATCAGATTCTTACTATAAGAGCCATAATATCACAATCTGTTTACACTTAAAACGGAGTTCGCTGATTGCTTTCATTTAATCAACTGCAAATTTGGCCTATATTCTAAGGCCGAAGCATTGGATATCAGAATTTTTATCTCTAAAGCTAGATTATATCCGAAGGGCAGGCCCATTCCTGCCTTTCCCAATAAACTAAACAATTCTTCCAAATCCCACAAGGATAACCATATGATATATTTTATATCTGATAAGATAGAATCCGGAGAAAGGATAATGGCTTATCCCCCTTGAGTCACAATTGGGAAGGTGAAACTGAAAGGCCAGTCGATAGGATGCACAGTAGTTTCACCAATCATATCTTGTCTTGTGCATACCAGATTACAGATTCACTATCACAACGGCATCCATTATCAGGCTACTATGGGTTTCATTACATACACAAAATTTGAATTCATTGACAGGTGCATGAACATTTTTAGTGCCTGCAACCCTCGCATGCCATGTTTGTGGTGCACCGTCTTCACAGCCTGCAAGAATAAGATCTACATTATCACATTCCTCTACTCTTGCCGTCATGCTGTGCCTCATGAGTACTACATGGAGAAGTTGCGCCATTGCATCGACACTTTTAGATGTGTCATTCTTGGTTTCACAATCTTGTCATCCTGAAAGAATTCACATACTTGATTAATTGAAACAGTTGAGTTGAAAAAACTGCCGAACTTGGCTCGAGTGCATACCCCCTCCAGCCGCCTCTAGATAACTCAAGTAACCAATGGAACCACAGAGAGCAGGTCTAGAGAACTGCATTGCAAATAATGATTACATCTCCAGCAGAGATGTGTGTTGGATTTGAAAAAAATCTAGATAGGTAGGGGAGTATCAATAAATGTTGAGATTCATTAGGATTATTTTTATATATTTCAGCATGCAGAAAAAGTCTCACCATCATTTTGTGGTTTTAACCTGAAGTCATCCAAGTGAGCAATAGGCTACGGGACCATCAATTAGAAATCACAATTAGATCTAAATATTGTCTGCCATGCCTGTCAATCAATGAACCTGTGAATAGTAAACTCAATTTTGACCCTAAAGTAGAAGACCGAAAAAGTTATATGCATGCAATTTACCGTAACAAGACTACAATTCTATTAATCGAGAACAATCTTGAACTAAATGTTCAGTCCCATATGCATCAGAATCTATAAAGGCCTCTAAACCAATTTCTGTAAAAAATCAGGTCTCTAATTAATAGGAATATTGATGCCAACTGACATTAAAAATCATGGTTCTACTAAACCCCTAAACAAATAAAGGAAACCCAAGCACATTTTATTCTCCATGAAAGAGTACCATTAAGGGTTTGGTATCATTTGAAACTGATTTAAGCTCCTACATGTCGAGAGCTAATATTAGGAAAAGCAAGGAGAAAAGAAATTAAAAAAGGAAAAAAGCATTGCTGGGTGCTTATCCGGACAAAAATTTCCTCATTTGTGACTTGTTAAAACAATGTAGAAACAAAATCCTCAAATTATATATAAAAGAAACAAAACATCTTGTTACTTCCACAAATAATAAGACAGCACAACCTAGTAAGAATAGTCCTCAAACCCACTGAAGGTATTTTTTGCCCAATTGTGGAATAAATGATGGCTAATAATCTATTGTTGGAGGCATACCATAGAAATTGCAAAAAATTTCACATGAAAGGAGAGATGATCTCATATGCCACACATAAAATAGAGCATATCATAATTACATGCACATTTTCAACCATCAGTTCCCAAAGTGATAAAACGTTAGTCAAGATATGAACAAGAGATGGGCATGTACTCCAGAAAAAGAAATTGTGCCTATATACTCCACTGAAAGGTCAATTTATCCTTGGATTTTCAGTGGCGCTCTTCAATAATCATGAGGAAACGCAGATCGTGGGCGTGAGCCATGTAGTGGCAATAGTTGACATATAATGAGAAGGAGAAAAATAGCTTTTCTATTCTAACAATTAAAGAAGTGCACATTGAAGAAAATACATACAAGACACATTTAATTTAACTGAACGGTCAGCATACCATCTAATGCTGAATATTAAGCAAGGTCTTTGCTTCAATTAGATCCTCCAACAACTCATTGCTTGTATATTTGCTTAACATTTCCTGCTTCTTTTTCTCAAGCACCTTCTTCTTTATCTCCTCCTCATCTGGCAGTGGCACATGTGCAACAAATTCCTTTTCCTTCTCCTTTTCCTCTCTCTCCCTTTCCTTTCTCCTTTCTTCCTCCACCACATCCTCTTCCTCTTCAAATAGAATCTTTGATGCAGCACCCACCTCTGCCACCTCCCCACTCTTTACAGCCCTCCTTGCTTCCTTCTTTATCTTCTCCATCTCCATCCAATCTGCCAGAGCTGCAGCCCTCATCTTCTGCTCTGCGGGTCCTTCTAGTTTCTCCAATATTCCATCCTCGTCATCCCTATAACCGTAATAACTTGCATCGATTCGTTTGTATATATCGTACCTACAAAATAATTTGTCAAAACTACATTAGGACAAACCTGGACACAAAGTCAAGAAAATAAAGAGAGGATCTATCAGCCCCTCTTACCAATTAATCATACTTATTGTCACTTGAAACAAACCAGTTATCCACATCTAGAAAACCTAGCAAAAACTACAAAATCTGCACGAAGTAAGAAATTTTAATATTAAGAATGTTGCCAGCCAAGGAAAGTCAAAAACCTAAAACATTCACTACATAAATAACTAATCACCGACTCCCAACCCTTCTCACAGTAAAACAAAAACAGCATCCGGGATAATTCCGATCCAAAATCCACGAGGCCATAACCTCATCCACCTCGCCCAATATTCAAAGAAAAAACAAACACACAGGAAACTCCACTGACTCGTTCTAACAGAAACCCTTGTTTCTCATCAGCACAGTCATTAAATCCTCCATTACCATTAAACGGAAAATGACAAACATAGAACCACGATTACCTTGTGCGCCTCTTCCGCAACTCGGGTGGCTTCTCGAACAACTCCCTGACACCAGGCAACTTCTTCGCCGCACCAAAGTACCTGTACCCCGGCCCCCTACCCCCGGGATTGGGCACATCTACAATATTACCATCCAAATCAGTCATCTTCGCCGAATGCTTCGTATAGTTCGGTCCACCTAGCTCCACAATACGCCGTTCCCAATGCGTCTTCTCTCGAATCAATTTGTTGATCTCATCGTTCAGGTCGCGGAGGCGATGCTCGCCGAGACCTTCGTTCTGGATTTCAGCCACTTTACGACCTATTTCCCGCATAATTTGCTGGCGCCACTTGTCCGCCTCCGCCAAGTCGCGGCACTCGGAGGCGAGGTATGGGCGCCGCTCCTTGGGTTTCTTCTTCTCCGTTCAGCATGCTCTTTCTCTTCGTTACGAGCCATGGCGGAAGAATTGAGGTCGAATTAGGGTTTCCTTTGGTGAGGGAATAAAACCCTGGTCTGGAGGTTTGCAGATTAGGGGAACAGAGAATGGAACTATGTTTCCGAGAACGAAAAAGAGTATAATGTATTGGGAACGAGGGCACAAAAGTCTCCCTAACGACGTCGCTTCATTGGGACATTTAACCTGCCAAGATTTGTGAGAGATGAGAATAAACAAATTTATTACCAAAAAAAGAAAAAGAAAATTATACTAACCCAATGCATATAATAGATAGTTTTTTTATATTTTAATATATAAAATTAATATATTATATTACAAAGAGAAAAAAAATAATTTATCAAGTAATATAAAATTTAAAATATCGAACAAGTTAGCTATTTTACAATTCAATGGCATTTTTTACTTTACAAAAAATTAGTGTAGTGGTATTTCGTTTGTGGGTGTGGAGGATCTTTCATTTTTATTTTAGTTCAGATTTTACGTGAGAAAATTAATTTTTATCATGTATATATAATATATTAAATGTGACAATAAAAATATTGGATAAAAATAAGAACATCGGGAAAAATAAAAAATAATAATAAAAAATCTGAGAGTGAGTAAAGTAAATGATCCATAAATGTTCTTTTGAAATGAGCATTTTTACATTTTCATATAAAAATATTTTAAGAAATTATAAAAAAAAGTAAAATATATAATCAAAAAAGTATTTTAATCAATTCATCACAAAAGTTGAATAAAAATGTAAAACAGACTAACGGAATGAGCTCGTCGTTAGACGGATGTTAGAATTATAAGATATTTATAATTTTTCAAATGACTTATGGTATTTATAATTATGTCAAATTTTTTAAACAATGACTGTAATTTAGGACCCCCAATCTCATTAGTTTATTTTCAATTAAATCCACAAGGTCAGTTGGCATGTTAATTTTCACAAATATTACTAGGGTAATTACAACTACGTCTCCATTGTGGTTTGAAATAATTATAAATACTTTTTATTATTTGATAAATTATAAATATCTATTTTCAAATAAAAAATAAATATATAGTCCTTAAATGGTAAGGTATAAATTACTTTCTTAAAATATTGTTCTTTATTTTTTAAAAAAATATCTAAAAATATAAAAAAAAAATTGAGAATGAGTAAAATAAATAATCCATAATACATATTAGTCTATAAAAATATTTTAATTTTTTAAAAAATATATAAAATCATTATTTATATTCCAAAATATCTTTTCGATCAGTTAATCAAAAAAATTGCATGAAAACATTGGAGGCTAACGAAACGAGCTGTTAAAATCATATGAATATTTGTAATTTTTCAAACAACATGGAGGTATTTTTGAAAAAAGGCCATCCACAATCACAAACTACGGCTAATGACACAGCAACACTAATTTTTTTGAGAAGCCCAAAATGTCCTTCATAACATAACCAACTTATTTAACTTTCCAAATTTTACATTAATCGATAAATTTATTTTTATTTTCTTGCTTTTTTTTAATATAATGTATTAACTTATACTTAACACTTTTATTTATAATATATTTATTAAAAAATAATTTATTATATAAATACAAAACATTATGCCACGACGGCTAGTTATACACCAAAAACGAGAAGATGTTTCTTGCCTTTCCACTAGTTTCCACTGGAGATAAACAGGTTAAATGCAAATTAATATGTAAAATTAGCAAATAACTCTCCATAAAAAAATAAAATAATAAATTACTCCACATATTTTGAAAAATGAAGCAAATTATCCTATTATCTAAACTATTAATAAGGGATAATTTACTTTATTTTTTAAAATACATAGGACAATTTGTTAATTTTTTTATATAAATTTATCTGCTCATTTATTATATCATATAGGATAAATTACATTTTTTTTTCGGAAATAAATCAATCCACATCCACTTAGTTGAAGGCCTGAAGCAGTCTTCGGCCTCACAACGGTCCGGACTATACTCCGGATCAGAATTTCTTCCAATTTCTAACTCTATCTAATAAAGATTTGCATGTATATATATTTATAATTCTCTCTAATTCAAATATAATATCTATATTTTTTATAAGAAAAACATATTGTCAATATATAAATTCGAAAACATCTCAAATTGAATAGGGGAAGAAATATTTTATCATCTGAATTATGATGTGTGTTTTTTTTATACTTTTTTTCGCTTAAATTATTTTTTGATAATTTTTGTCATCCATAATACCCAAGATTTGTGCATTGTCATATCATTTAATTGAAAAGTGATCACATGCTCCGCAAATGCTATATTTTAAAGACAAAAATATTAATTCAAGACAATAAATCATTTTTGATTGAAAAATTACATGAGCTACAAGTGGAGAGGATGAAATTATCCATAAAAAATAATAAATTTGGCGTTTTGCCCTTCAAAATAACTTTTTTCATGCATTTAAAATGAAATTGTTGTATATTTTAGATGGTAAAGTTTAAAGAAAAATATCTTAGGTGAAAAAGTGTGGGCGATAATGCCTATTGATAAAGTTGAGGCCCTATGATTTTAAGGTCATGATTTTCAACCTTACTAACATGTGAGATGTTATTTTATTTTAATAGTAATTGTTATTATGCTTTAATAGTTGACGTTAATTAATATAATTATCTGATATTGATAATTAATACATAATTGTTATAATTGTTGGTTGTTATTATATAAGTATTAAATATTGATATTTTTAATCGATTTATTCAATAAATAGTTTATTAATTTTATTTTAAAAAGAATATGAAAATACGGTAGTCCAGATGACAAAAATATATTTTTCCCCCAATTAAATGTGATATGGCTTTTACTTTCAAAATTTTAAAATTAAATTTATAGTTTTCTTTATTCAACTTATTTTTTAAAACTCTAAGAGCAAAATCAAACTAATTTATTGTTTAATTTCCAAATTCTTTACAAAATATCCATTTTTGTTAATTTCCCCATACATAAATCTCACTCTCTCTCCCTCTCATGTGTCAGTAGAAATCCCTAGCCGCTTGCCCCCCCCCCCCCCCCCCCTCTTCAGCTAGAGGTTCTCAGCTCACTGTACTGCTACATTTCCATGAATTGTGCTTTGGGGATGGCTGTCACTCAGTTTCCGCCTTGCTTTACACTGAATACGCCGAAAGTCCGGCTCTTCACCGTCAATTGCCAATCCGTTTCTCCAGCTGCATCCGGGATGTCTTCCACTGGTATGTGCGTTGGTTCGTACGTATGCATGTATGTGTGTGTATATTTGGGTCCGGAATATTGTGGGAGTTCAATTTTGTGGGTTTTTTTTTTTTTGCTTTTAAGTGATGTTTGTTGTTGCTTGTTTGGTGTGTAATTTTGTTTGGAAAAAATGGGTTTTAGGATTGGTGGAAAAGCCATGGAAGGTGTCAGATGCAAGGCTGGTGCTGGAGGATGGTTCTGTGTGGCGGGCGAAGTCGTTTGGTGCTTCTGGAACCCAAGTTGGTGAAGTGGTTTTTAATACATCATTAACGGGGTAATTTATTTTTTTACTTGTTCTGGTGTTGTTTCATTCCTTCTTCCTTTTTGTGTAATATTCTTCCTTATGTTTTAATTTCCTCCTCCGTATGTTGCATAATCCTTGATAGTTAATTAGCTTTTGCACGCTGTTTCTTGTTCGAGATTTTGCCAATGGTTGCAATTGCATGATTTCCGCATGGATTGTGTGATTAATTGATCAAACATCGAAGACTAGAAGTTGAGTTTACAATGAAAATTCTTTGTACAAGCAAAGAGTTGAATATGAGGTAGGAGTTGATAAGACAGCACGTAGACATGGATCTGAAGTAGCTCTTGCATTTCTTCGATTTTCTTTCTTTCTTGATTTGTTTCTCCTGTTTATTTCACGAGGTGGTGTCGATCAGTGTGATGTGTGATACCTCTTAGCTAATAGAACTGGTAAATATAAAATGCTGGTTGCATGAAAGCTAGGTGGAGGTGGTTAGGAGATTCAAGTTATGAATTCTCACAACTGATCATGGGGACTTATCTACACACATATCCAAAAAAAGAAGCAATCTCACACACTGTTTAACTGGGTTATACACAGAAAAAGGTGCATGATAGAGATGTGGATCTTCTATCATTTCGCATTTTGATCAGGTTCCTTCTCTCTGTTCCCTCTCCTTCATCTTTCGTTACATTCATTTAGAAGAAAATAAAATCCAGAACAATAATAAACACCAATCGAATGAAAAGAAACAAAGAAAGAAGTACGTTATAAACATAGTTGATTTTTCCTCTCAGAGGCTCTGTGATTTGGAAAACTATTTCATACAGACATTTTGGTTTCAGGGTCAGTAATATTGGAGCTGAAACATATAAGAGAACTCACAAAAGGACAAAATAGAGCATGTGGTGAAGATGAGAGTACTGCAATGGTTCAAATGAATATCTCTTGGAAAGAACTCTTTAAAAAGTTAGATTAAGTTTTTTGTTTGTGATGTTAGAAAATGCATCATTTTTGGATTATGATTTGTTTGAAAAAAGGAATTCGTATTACAAGTGTTTGTAGGCCCTTCATTATAAGATGAGCACTTGTGCTGAAGTAGGTATTGCCCTTTTGCTCAGTTGTACAAAGTTCTACAGAGTAATCTGTTTGGGATCATCGACTTTATGTTTCTAACTAATAGACCTTTATGCAAGCTTTTCTGGTTAAAGAGTAATCAACTGATACTCCAACTCTCCAACTAAAAGAAATGTTAAGATCTTACCCTTTTATCAAATACAGAGAGAAGGTTCTGTTCAGGGACAATAGTTTCATTCTTTTGAAGGTCAAAGAAATTGAGGATTTGTCCTGAAGTATGTGTCTCAAATCCAAACCCTTAACAGAGCTAAATTAGGATCAAGTCTAATATATTTGTGCGACAGGAACTGTTTGCTGAAGCATGCATGGCTCCTGCTGGTCATCATGTAATTGCATGACAATGCTGAATGGCTTGAAAAGCTTGCTTCCTGTTATGGCTTTTGTGTATTACAGAAAACCTGCCTCAAAGAACCATTTGGAGTTCCTTTTAGTAGTTCAGATTGCATATTAGTGAACTCAATTTTACAAAATCAATTTACTTTAGACTTACTAAAAACTTTAGACCAACCAAAATAAGGTCATGGGATAAGCCCAATACTCTTACTACCTACCTGAGATTCTAATAAAAATCACTCATATCAAAATTGAATAAGAAACAGAGCTGCTAAAAGACAATAGAAATAATAACAGTTTAATAACTTTGAAGCACATAAAAAGTAAACCTCTAAGAATATGAATTTTTAATATTTCAAAAGTAGACTGAATCTTAGCATCTTATTGACCAGAGGTCTTTTTCCAGGTAATTGTTATTGCCAATTTTGCACCTGGTGGGTCCATAACCCTAAGCATGCATTCACCTCAATCATGTGAATATGTTTCCCTTATTATGTTTAAGAGGGAAAACATTTAAGTCAATGGTTGGTTACATTGAAAAATATACGTAAGTCATAATTGAATCCTGAGTCTAGGAAAAGGGCATTGTTGCAGACAAGGTTTTGGTGACATAAGACTTGTGCTTGTACCTCTCTGATTCTTTGTGGTTCAGTATCAAAGTTTCATTTCCTTGCATCACAGGTACCAAGAGATCCTTACAGATCCTAGTTATGCTGGCCAATTTGTCCTGATGACTAACCCACACATTGGAAATACTGGTGTCAATTTTGGTAGGTGGATTGGGTGTTTTATATTTGGCAAACTTTAGTCTGGAAAGGGTTCTAACTTGGCGTGCTTTTTTTTGGCAGATGATGAAGAATCGAAGCAATGCTTTCTAGCAGGACTGGTTATCCGAAGTTTGAGTATTAGGTTATCCCTTTTGAGACTTTGGGTTTTAGCCATCATTTCCTTAAACTTTTAAAGCTTCCCTTCATGTGGCTTTGGCTTTTCACTTTTCATCATTCTTTTTACTTTTTTTCTTTTAAAACTTCCCATCATGTGACTTTGGGTTTTTCTAACCATGCATGTTTCTTCTTGTTACTCCTCCCTTGCATTTTCGTCTTGTATATTTACTGCAAAATGCTTTGCAGCACCTCAAATTGGAGATGCACAGAAACACTTGGAGAGTATTTGGCATCCAGGAACATTATGGGAATATGTAAGTGTTAATTTCATATGTCATTCTTCTTTTGCAAATAGCAGCACTCAATGGCAAGTCGATCATTTCTGATTGTCTTGTTCTGTTGTGCTGCAGATGATGTCGACACTCGTGCTATTACCCGTAGATTGAGAGAAGATGGCAGCCTTATTGGTGTATTGAGCACTGAAGAATCTAAAACAGATGACGAACTTCTGAAAGTGTCTCGAACTTGGGATATAGTTGGTAATTTGCCTCAAGAAAAGATTGTTAACAGATAATACAGGTCAAAATTTATGGCATGAGAAAAATGACTGGCTTTATTATAAATTGTACAGGGGTGGACTTGATAAGTGGTGTCACCTGCAAGGCTCCTTATGAATGGGTTGATAGAACAGGTTCAGAATGGGAGTTTAACTTAAACGGAAGAAATGAAGAGACTTTTCAAGTTAGTGTCACATGTTGAGTATTATTGCTCTAAAGATGAATGCTTGCAGATTTGGAGTAAATTATCGTTTTATTCTTATTTTTTATTTTTTGATGAAGGTTGTTGCATATGATTTTGGTATCAAGCATAATATACTCCGACGCCTGGCATCCTATGGCTGTAAAATCACTGTGGTTCCTTCAACGTGGCCTGCGTCTGAAACCCTGAAGATGAAACCAGATGGTGTACTTTTCAGCAATGGTCCAGGAGACCCATCAGCAGTCCCTTATGCAGTTGAAGCTGTCAAAGAAATAATCGGAAAAGTTCCTGTTTTTGGTATCTGCATGGGTCACCAATTGCTTGGTCAAGCACTAGGGGGTAAAACCTTCAAGATGAAATTTGGTCACCATGGAGGAAATCATCCTGTTCGTAATATTCGAAATGGTCGTGTTGAGATCAGTGCTCAGGTTTGTTCATCCACAGGGTATTCTTTGTTTAACCTTTATCTGGTATAGAAGAAGTATGTTGACTGGCGCTATACTCGATGCTCATTGCTTTTATTTGTTTCCATGAGTTTGTGTAAACTTATGGTGAAGATTAAAGTAAAAAAGATGACGAACATAATTGAAATCTGGATCTTCTTGTAACTTCACCGTTTTCGCTTTTCCTCTGGCCTTCTTTTTCGTGGGGTTTTGACACTTCTACTAATAATTTTGCTTTAAAGTGATCCTAATTCATCTTCTGCAGAATCACAATTATGCTGTTGACCCTGAATCACTTCCTGAAGGTGTAGAGGTGACTCATGTCAATCTCAATGATGGAAGCTGTGCTGGTCTTGCATTTCCTCAGCAAAAGCTCATGTCGCTTCAATACCATCCTGAAGCTTCCCCTGGACCCCATGACTCAGATCTTGGTATGGTTTTCATTTATTGAACCAGTTCCGACCTTCACTTCATATATGGATGCATGAATATTTTTGCTCACCACTTTGCTGCTTCAAAATTTGCACGCCAAACATGATCCACACTATTCATATACCTTATTTATGTCAAGTTTTCTTGTGAAAGGGATACACAAGTTTGCTTGTTTGTATTATTTATGACTTTGACAAATTGAAATTCAGCTTTAACCATTACCTATCTCAAGAGTGGCTGGCTGATAGCTGAATCCTAGTCCATGAGACTGTTTAAGCCAAGAAAGATTGGACTAGTCTCAACCTCCATTTTTTAATGTTATTCTCTTGGAGAAAAACCATATTGGGAACATCAGCTAAACCTGTGGTCTTTAAACTGACAGTAGGCTCTGGGAACACTGTCATCTATGTCTTAGACATGACCATTACTATTATAGGAATTGCTAAGTTGTGAAGTGCTAATGAATGTTCTTGGCAAAGTTATTATTTTTCTTTTTTAAATTTATGAACTTTTATATGCCTATTGCCATACTAATTAAACTATTCTATCACAGTATTTGGTGAATTCATTGAACTAATGAAGCAAGAAAGGCAGAGAACATAATGAAATATGGCACCAGTGTCTGTCAACGGTTGATAGCTCGATCGGAGTGATGGCTGCTGATAAGTGTGAATGTCGCATCAGGTGCTCAAGATTGAGGCCACTTGGAAATATATTTGCTGCATTGGGGTCTTTCAGTGTTTATTTTGTCATGCTAATCTAAATAAAGAGACTTCGTTGAGTGCTCCGTCCATAGGTTTAGAAAAGCTAAAAATATAAGAAAATGTTGAAATTAAGTTTCTTTAGTTACTTTCTTCGATGAGTCTCCAAATATTTTCTTTATATCTCTAGCATCATTTTGTTGCAGAAGTAGGGAGAATTGTATTCCTGTTGAAATGTCTCAGAAATTTAGATATATGGAACGTAGAATTAGCAGCACCATACCTCCAACACAAATATAATAAACTTACACCAATCCCACTTTCTAACTATCCTAACTACTGGACATGGTCATTGACATTTCGCAACCAAGAGGGCCTAACTACTTATACATAATCGTAGGAGAAATTGCAATTTTAGTTTCATAGGATAGGGGATGTTGAACTTTTATAATTCCGTATTTTATGATACTAATATTTTTTATCTCATAGAAATAAAAAAACGTGGCCGACATAGTCTTATACACTCATTTTATGTGATTAAATCTGTTATGCTTTGGGACAATATTTGTAATGTTTTTTAATCCTGTGAGATAAAAAATATTGAGTTGCAATATTGGGCGATCAAAAGAGCAAAACATTCTTGTAATGATTATAAGGGTATTAAATATCAAGTAATATTTTTTTTGCATATTTTATTTTTTCATCCCCACTTATACTACCACTAAATCTTATCCTTTTTTAAAAGAAAAGTTGAAGAATTTTTGATAAAATAAGATCATAAAATTTATAACACATCACTCATGATAAATTTTAATTAAATTGAAGAAAATTGAGCTGATTTGTAAAGACTCTGAAAATAAGTTTGGAACTCCCAATTTTTTTTTTTCAGAAATGCTTGTAAGTTTCTAACATCCTATTTTGGATCTTATACGATCTTTCTTTTAAAAAAATATCAAATGCTATACGACATCTTATAAAATATTTTAAAAAACTTATAAGTTCACCGACAAATCCGTAACCATATAAAGCAGTGAGTACAATCCAACTAACAAATTATGTTTGGTTTATAACAGAAAGAGAAGAAAATTAAAGATATGATAGAATAATAATCCAATATCAACTGCAACACCTCATGAAGAGACAATAATCCAAGAGTAAGGTAATATCAAATAAAGAAATCCGTGCATATTAATCTTTCTTTTAACTATAAATCAAATAGATCAATTAAATTACCGCCACTTTCAATACAAAAGCAATTGCTCAAGTGTCCATATATGGGTCATAACTGCAAAACATTTAGGAGCAATTACATTTACATCCTTGAATCTATGTTTTACACATATTATCCTGATTTTTGCCAATTATAAAAATTACCCCTTACAACTAAAAAGTGTAGGTACTTTGTATAATATATTGACATTTTTAAGGGTGTGTGTGTGTTATTTTCAAAAGGTAGGAATAATTTGCGTAAATAATATTGATATTTATAGTAGATGTATGGTGCAGTTTTTCAAAAAGTAGGGATCATTTGTTGTTATGTTGATTTATGCTACATACATGTCTTTATATCCACTATAAATAGGCTACTCTATAAATGGGTGAAGGATTTTCGATCTCACTTTAGTATACACAATAGTGTCACCCCTATCCATGTATAGCATACATATGCACTTTTAAATTGCAATTTAATTTAATTATATATTCTGATTTTGAAAAAGATATACACCTCAATCACATATTAATGTACTGTAATACTAAATAGTATAATAGAATGATCCAACTACAATATTATGTTACTAAGTCCTATTTTCTAAAGAGATCAAAGTAGATTAGTAACTGAGATTTTCATTTTTACATGTATTCTCGTTGAAAATATATGGATTTGCACCATAATTCAATATAAACATAATTCCATTAATCAATCTATAAAAAAATTTATTTTCATACGAAAACCTATATAAAATTAAAAAACCATATTTTGTACTTAAAAGTGAAAATGAAAACATAAACAAACAGGCCTGCTCTGCATCTAACATGCGCTAAGTGGTGATATAGAAATGTCCAAGACAAGCCGGTCTTGTCTTAAGCATAAGGTAGAGAGATAAGACACTTAATTTAGATAAAAAGAAAAACCATCAGTTGAATATTTAGTCACAATTTATACCATGGAATTTCAAGTATAAGTTTTACAAACTACCATAAACATAGTAGTTTCTCATACAACAAATAAAACATAATTGTTTTTAAGCCGGGCAACTAAAATATGAAATCTAACAAAAAAGAAATAGAAAACGTAAAATGGGAAATACTACAATTACTTTCAAACTATAATGACCTATCGCCGATAGAAGTCCAAGACGATATGTCAAGAAAAGAAAGTAATTACATACTCATAATCCATAAACAATAAGAATGTGAAACTATTTTAGTCGAGACATGATGACACATTATGGTTACGTTGTGGCGTCCATGACAATCCCATCTACAAACTTCTCCACTTCAAGCAAATGGAATTTTCTTCAAACATAGCATGAAAATCTTACCAAGGGATTGACGACAAGTAATACTCACCGTGAATGCTTAACAACATCTTAGAAGCATTTTCTGTGGACAATTGATGGACCAGACTCGTCATATTCGCCCTTTGAAATCCACATCTATTTTAGAGTACACAAGCATGTTAACAATAATCATGTAACTTCGATAAAATTTAAAGAATGAAAGAGTTGAACATAATAGAAGTACGAAATAACCTGTTGGAAGGTGCTGAGGGATGCAAGAATGGATCCTCCAATCCAAACACTGTATTTTCTCTCTGGTGGTGCAACAACTTTGATCTTCATGCTGCTAGGAGCCAAGGCGGTGATTTCCTTACTCATACGATCAGCAATTCCAGTGAACATTGTCGAACCACCACTGAGCACGATGTTACCATATAGATCCTTCCTGATATCAACATCGCATTTCATGATGGAGTTGTAGGTAGTCTCGTGAATTCCAGCAGCTTCCATTCCAATGAAAGAAGGTTGAAAGAGAACTTCCGGACAGCGGAATCTCTCAGCCCCTATTGTAATAACTTGTCCATCTGGTAACTCATAATTCTTCTCAACCGACGAACTAGTCTTGGCAGTCTCAAGCTCCTGTTCATAGTCAAGAGCGATATAAGAAAGCTTCTCCTTCATGTCGCGAACAATTTCTCGTTCCGCAGATGTAGTGAACATGTAACCTCTCTCAGTTAGAATCTTCATGAGATAGTCTGTGAGGTCACGCCCAGCGAGATCCAAACGAAGAATGGCATGTGGTAGTGAGTAACCCTCATAAATTGGCACAGTATGGCTCACACCATCACCAGAATCCAACACAATACCTATTAACAAAATTACACATTGATAAGCTTTTGAGTATAAATGTTCAAACATATTAAGAATGAGACAGTAAGTATCAATTCATACACTCACCTGTTGTACGACCACTAGCATAAAGAGACAAAACTGCTTGAATAGCGACATACATTGCAGGAGCATTGAACGTCTCAAACATGATTTGGGTCATTTTCTCTCTGTTGGCCTTAGGGTTGAGAGGTGCCTCAGTAAGAAGCACAGGATGCTCCTCGGGAGCAACACGAAGCTCATTGTAAAAAGTATGATGCCAGATCTTCTCCATGTCGTCCCAGTTGCTAACTATCCCGTGCTCAATGGGATATTTTAGGGTCAAAATACCTCTTTTAGATTGAGCTTCATCACCGACATAGGCATCCTTTTGCCCCATCCCAACCATAACACCAGTATGTCGGGGTCGACCGACAATACTTGGGAAAACTGCTCTAGGAGCATCATCACCAGCAAATCCAGCCTGAACGTAAAATAAAAGGCAAAAATAGTGAACACTAACTTTGAAACATTTTTATGGGCAAAATCACTTCAATAGGATTTGTGAATGTGTACTAACCTTCACCATTCCAGTTCCATTATCACAAACAAGAGGTTGGATATCTTCAGTGTCGGCCATTTTCTATAAACTGCAGACATACTAATTTTAGAATATATAGAATAATAATTGGCAAATATTATAAACAAACATAACACATGCTATGGATGATAACTTCATAAGGATACACACAAGTCCTCAAATGAGCAATTGATTTAGAACCAAATTGTAAAAAACTACAACACTAGAAACAAACACACACTTAGAATATGCGTCCACAAGGAAGAAAGCATTATTGCAATGATCAGGAAGGATCTTTATAGTTCATTCGGTGGTAATAAAATTAATTTCACTTATCCTTTCTCTAAAAAGTTAATTTAAATTTCACTAGGATCAATACTTTTTTAATAAAAATAAAATACAAATCAACAAATTAAAACACTACATTAAATTAATCGAGAAGTACAAGCAAGAATTTTAGACATTGAAAAGCCACATTTCACATACATCAAATATCTTTGGCATCGGGAAAATCACATTAAATGCAATAATTCCAATTCCATACACAAATTAGTAAAATCATCGTGAAAACATCAAATCAATCAGGTACTCAAATGAATCAATAATCCTGATGATTATCAAATATCATCCATTCATCTAACAATTCACAACAAATGCCATACACACAGATAGATTCCAGATCTCATCATCTCGATTCAAAATAAACGAAATCTAGCTATAACTAGTAATAAGATAAATCTAGAACAATAAAACACAAATTACCTTAAATTGAATAGAAACCTGGTCAAGAGAGCAAGAAAAACTACAGTAGATCAAGAAAAATCAATCTCCGATGAGACAAATGCTTGGCTCCCCAACACTTTTCAGCTTTGTTTTTCCTTTATTTCTATTCCTCTCCTTCTTTCTCTGCTGGCTTATTGGAATGCCAGAGGAGGAGAAATCAATTAGGTAGGAAGGCGAGAGGAGATCTGTCTATTTATAGAAGGTCACGCATTTGAACTTTGAATTTCAAATTTGAATTTATATTTTTTTCCTTCTTTTTTCAGGGTAATGATTATGCCAGAGCGAATTTCCAGATGTCAGAGAAACAATATCGAAGTTTACAAAAATATCCTCAAAACAATGTAAGGCTACAACACTACAAGCAACGTTGCAATCTCATTAGATAAAGTGCAAAGGTTGTTCAAAATGTTCATACAAGTCTATGTAAAAAAATAAAATATTATTTTAGTTTTTGGGTTTTTTTTAAAAAGAAGCACACTGACTTTGGTAATTTCCTTCTTTTCAAAAGACTCAAAAAATAAAATAATATTTTTGATATCTTAAGTTCTTAACATGCCTTTTCATATGCAAACTCTGCACGTGAAATAATTTTTTTTCATAAATTAGTGCCATGAGATTCAAACATAAGGCTTCTTGGTTGGCGTGACTCTCATACAATGTTAAACGACCACCTCATCTAAAAATTTAATTGTGAGATAGGAGAATCATTTTAATATCAATATATTAACACGGCCCCTTTCCGCGCAAACTCTATACGATAAGCAATGAGGTTTGAACTCATGGCTTCTTGTTTGATCTGGCTCTGATACCATACCAAACGACTATCTCATTTAAAATTTTAAGTTGTTAAAGAGGACAATCATTTTAATATCAATATGTTGACACGCTCACTTCACGTGCAAACACTACATGTGAAATAAATGAGTGATAATGAGATTCAAATCGAAACTTTTTATTTATTTGACTCTAATATCACATCAAACGATTGTCTCATCTAAAAATTTAAATTGTTATAAATCAGAATTATGTTAATATTAATATTTTAACACTTTAAGTTTATAGTTAAATTTGGAAATTAGCTCATATTATTGCGTTCGAAAAATCTTGACAGTATTTGGAGAGACATCGACGGCTATAAACAGAAATATTTTAATCGATTAGTAATTGATAGAATAAAAGGGATGCTTAGAAGCCATGGAGAGAGCGGTGGTGGTGATGGAAGAAATAAGGGGTGGTGGTGGATAGAGACGACATTCTTTTCTTATTTCTTTTAAATATTTTTGAGGTTATGTTGAGAAATAAATTCAATTTATCAAGTCATCATTCCGTTCTTGCGTTAGAGATCTCTTTAATATTGCACCTAAGGTCTAGTTTAGTTGATGAAATTGAGGTCATGGGCTCGAGCCCCATCTTGTGTGTTTTTTGATCTACTTTAGTAATAGTTTTTTGCCTACTGTAATATTGATTGTTGGTTAGTTATACATATTTGATATTGACAATTTACGATAAAAAGTACGTGGCAAGAAATGAGCTGTCTACTCAGTAAGTAAAACTAATCAGTCTATATATACACACAGGCAATAGGTCACGTACTGTGCTCTCACATCAACTAACAAATATTCATCACATATCAACAACAGATATAATAGTACAGACCCAAAACTGAAAATCAATCCACAACATAATAGTCGACATTATCGTTTATTATCTAAGGGTCCTACTTATTCTAATTGGAGTACATCAACCAATGATTTTGTCGGCCATCATCATCTCAGTCAATGTCATATATAGTGATATCCCCATACTCTCTATCCCAGTGTATAACAATATCAGCACAGGATATCACAACAAATTTGGCATCCCCACACCATCCCAGTGTGTAGCTAACGACACAGGATATTTCCTGCTACCCGAAATATATTGGTATCATACGCGCCATCGTACCTAACTTAATTTATTTATTTTTTATATTACGTCATCAATCACATCATCATTAATGACATTATTGTAAACCATTGACTCCCAACTAGGTAAGCACCATCTTTTATTTCAACTCACAACAGCAATATCACCAACTTTATTATTCAATTTTCTATAATAACTATTTTCTGATTAATAACGTTTTCATTCGATTTCATTCAACAATCACTTATACAAAACTTCCGTGCAATACAAACACATGTAACACGTAATAACAATTTCATCGATATTAAAATAACTCAACAGATATTCGACGATCATATATATATAAACAATCAATATACTTTATTCACATATATAAATATAAATTCAAATTAATGGTCGAATAAATAAGCACCCTATAAATCTAATACTACACACACACACACACACATATATATATATATATATAAATCAATTAGGTATACTTACTTCAAATCTCAAAATGATTCCGTTAATCCCAATAGCTGCTCAATCCTCTACTTTATCTTCACCTCCTATAATAAAGTATTATCCGTATATTCTATATATAAAGAATATCGTAAATGACCAAATAAGATATTAAATAATATTCGTATCTTTTCCCCAATCTTTTAATATTTTATTTATATAAAACATTTGTTCCATTTTCCTAAAAAATAACTAAACTTTCTAATCTTCTCAAGTATATATTTAATTTGTCAACTAACTCATAAGAATTTATTTAATCAAATCCCGTATATATTTATAACTATCATTTTTAATAACATTCATAAATTAGATTATCATTAAAAACCTCATTTTTTCATTTTAATAATATAATATTTCTTAAACATTATTTTAGAAATATTTTTATGAATTTTCTATCGATTCCTTGCCACTATATAATTTAATTAAACCCCCCAATATATAGAAATACATATTTGGTTAATAAATGCTGGGATTGCGTAAATTAACTATTGTACTATTTAAATCTAATAAATTTAATGATTTCATCAACCAACTATATCATTTCTATATAAAATGTGATATTTAATTTAACATTAATTTAAATTAGTTAAACTCGTAAAATATTGTGGTTAAGTGAACGCGCGCGCGTGTGTGTGTGAGGCAAATTGCAAACCAATGTACATATATATAAATATATAATGATGTATGGGTGGGTGAGGCGGTTGGTGGCATGATGATGCTCACTTCTTTTTTTTTTTATATTATTTTTATTTTATTTAATCTTTTCAATAATTACTATTATATCCTATTTAATTTTTTAATTAATATAATTTGTTCTCAAATATTATAATGAATTTCAATTTAGTCCGTTCAAGTTTTATTATATTTCAATTATGATATATAATTTATTTATAATTAAATTAAATTTTTTAATAGTTACTAATTAATCTCTCGATTATGTGTAAAATCCTAAGGACGTCACAAATTTACCCCCTTATAGGGAGGTGTGTAATGCACTCGTCCCTCTTGACGGTGCGCATGAGTTGTTTAAGAATAAATATTATTTTTATATAATAATTATATATAAAATTTATTAATAATTATAATATATATAAAAAATATTTTTTAAACAGTAAAAATACTAATTTTTATATAAAATATATAATATTTTTAATAACATATATTTTTTAATTTAAAAACAAAAAGAACCTAACCCCGCCCCCGTCATCGGCCCCCGCCCCTTTCCCTTCAGTTCACTGCCACAACATCCACGCCCGTCGCCGCCCTCCACTTAGCCAACGCTCTCTTCACCACCACGCCATTGGCCCACCCCTTCCTCCGCCCAGATCAGCGCCATTCCCTTCTTCCACCCAAATCAGTGCCCCTCCCCTCCCCCCCAACCCCTTATGCTCAGATCCGCCCTCTCCTACCGGTCTCTCTGTCTATATATAACTATATATATAG